>NC_058102.1:18800378-19103409 GCF_020171115.1 Neogale vison | reverse complement strand
CAAATAATTGAGAGGCCACAGTTGAGGGTCAATGTTTTGTCCTTTATCTTCAAATGCCTCATATGACTTCTTTTGTTTCTTTAAATTGAAGTACAGCTGACATACTCTATTATATTACTTTAGGTGCACAGTGTAGTGATTCAATATTTATTTATGTTATGAAATGATCACCATGATAAATCTAGCTACTATCTGTCACCATACAAAGTTATTACAATGCTATTACCTATTCTCTGTGTTGCACATTGCATTCTTGTTTTTTGTTTATTTTATACCCCTTCCCCTCTGACTTGTTTTCTATAGCTGTTAGGCTGTTTCTGTTTTGTTTTGTTTGTTCCTTTGTGTTGTTTTTTAGATTCCGCATATAAGTGAAATTGTATGATATCTGTCTTTAGCCATCTGACTTTTTTCACTTAGTATGATACCTCTAGGTCTGTCCATCTTACGACAAATGGCAAAATTTCATTTTTTTTAATGATTGACTAATACTCCATTGTATTTTTATTCATTCATCTATTGATGGACACTTAATTGCTTCTCTATCTTGGCTATTATAAATCATGTTGCAGTGAACATAGAGGTACACATATCTTTTCAAACCAGTGTCACATTTTCTTCAGATAAATACCCAGAAGTAGAATTCCTGGATTATAGGTTCTATTTTTAATTTTTTGAGGAACCTCCATACTGTTTTCAATACTGTGGCAGGACAATTTTTTATTCCCACCACCAGTACACTCCTATTACTTTTTTTAGAGAACCAAAATTTGGTATTTGTTGCTTTGGGCTAAAACTAGAAGTATGAAACAATATGGTTCACTGGAAAGGTTGTAAAATCATTTGCTCCAATATCAATTTTGAGAAAAATAGGGACTTATTATGACACGTAAATTATAGCTGTTGTCATCATGATTAACTTTTAAATGAGATAGAATGAATTGTTCTATCCTTGCTTTTATAAACTCCTCATTAGGAACTATGTAATTCTGCTCCAGTGGGCAGTGTCAGAACTGGTAGGTGAATGGGAAACAAATATTGCCTTAGTATAAGAAGAAACTTCTAACAATTTGTACTCAAAAGTGTTAAAAAGGGGATAAACATCTTTTAAAGATAATGAACTACCCATTGTTAGAAACAGTTAAGTAAAGACTATATGAACACCTGCCAGAGATCTTAGGAACATATTCCTGTACTGTACACAGTGTATGACTGCCATGGTCCCATCTATTTCAGATTCTGTAACAAGTAAAAAGTGGAGGAGAAAACCCTTCTAGGTCAAATATTCAGTATGGTTGGAAGCTACTTACATTGTCTTCAAGAAAGAGGTTCAAATAATTTTTTAACTTAGAAAGTGAAAATATTTTTTTCCCATTTATTACTTGAGTTCCCCAAGAGGCTTAAAATATGTTTTCCTCACTTGGGACTACCAAAAAAGAAATAGAATAGAAAAACAAGAGTTCTTTTTACAAGTAGGTACATTCACAGAGTTCTGTTGTACTGACATTATGAAGTGACTATATACTCACTCCACCATTAGCATGAACAGATAACACGTATAAAATTAGACAGATTTTTTTCTTGCTGACAGAGTCTTGACATTGAAAATTTATTTATTTATTTATTTATTTAATTAGTCAGTAGTTTTGCTCCAAAGCATGCACACCAAATGTTGCTCAGCAGACAAACTGACCACCACCTAACCTAGGCTTTGACTCCATTACGTGTAGACATAACATGTAGTCACAGTGCACTGCTGTGTCTTGAAAGTAGGCGAACAGACAGAATTCCAATGGTTAAGCAGCTGGCTTCTATAATAATAGCACTTCCCTTTAAATAATGCATGGTCAGTGGAGTAATTCAATAATCTTCAGGGCAAACTTGCTAGTTACAAGGGTTTTGGGCAGAATTGTGGCATCATCAAAACCACACCAATTAGCTGAGTCTCACATTTTGTCATCGAGGCAAGCAACTTGCTTCCCTCCATCTCTGAAGGAGAAGGTGTAATGCTGAGATTAAACTGGGAGAATAATTTCTAAAACAAAGAGCTCTAGTTGTGCATTACTGGTAGAAATGATACTAACTCTTCTGGTGCTACGTATGCTTGTACTTCTTATACGTTTCTTGGAAGGCAGTTGGGATGCTGTACTGAATTTTAATTTCCTTTGAAACTTCCCCTCCTATTGAGAAAGCTTTACTTTAATTATTTAAACCCTGTCAATGGAAAGAGGAGACATTGATTTGAAGTATCAATATTTAAACAATGAAAAATGCAAACATTTTGCAAACAGGGAAATATTCTGTTCTGAAGACACAACTTACTACTATTTGGGTTCTGAGGAATAAAACTATTTTCTAGAAATTGCTAACAGGAATAGGTTCTAAAGTCAATCATATTTGGAAGGCAGAGAAAAAGAAATAAGACGATTCAAGTCGGCTGTTTCTAAAAAAATCCACAATTATGTGTTTGATGGAAAACACAAATGGAGTTATTAAGTAATAAGAAACTACTTCCATTTAACTTTGATTAACTGAAGATTGATCTCAAAATTAACTACTACAGTAAAAATCCACAGAAGCCAGAAAATTGGGTTTCTTACACCAACTATTTATCCAAAACCTCCAGACATGTTGACAATTCAGAGTAACTCAGAATGATTAATTTCTTAGGGCAATGTTTTCCCATGGGCCACCTTGTCTAATAAAAAATCATTCAGTTGACATAATTTTGCATGGTATACTCTAGGAAAGTTGGGTAAAATATGAGTAATCTTAAACTTGTCTCTATTTTAGCATTTTAATTGTTATTTTCACTGGTGGAAAAGTGAGAATTACTTCTCAATCCTTCCTACACATTTTATGGCTTCATATGGAAAACTAGACTCCTTTCATGAATTTCTAACATAAGGAAAATTGTGATAAGGCTATTTATCCAAACACAAAATGTGATACATTGATGGTTGATATTTTCTGAATTCATAGGATTGGCAATTAGCTTAAAGACTTTGGTGAGTCAGTATTTTACCTTTAAAAAATTTTTATGGAAATCACACTTGAATGAACAATTATTGAGATATATGTTATCATACGATTAGTAAAGACACAGAAAGAGGCTTTCACTTCTGTAAACTAGGTACATTATTATGCACTTAGAATAACATACATGCACACACTTACACATGTATCAGGGAGTCAAGTGACTTACCATCAGTATCAAGGCTATTGTCATACACTTTGAAATTAAGATTGTTTTTGAAGAAGTTTTTCTGCCTTATATGTTGTTAGTGGATTCTACACATTTCTGCTTTTCTACACAAGGAGCTTTCCAAGTAGGATTGACCTTTGGCATTTGCAAAAGTGAACACGGAGAAAATGTCCACTTTTCTATGAATTACCTGTCATGAACTTTTCTGGAAAACCTATCACACTTAGGCATTGATTTCATTTTGGCCTATGTTAATTTTTAACTGCCGGTGTTTGCTGGTCCCACTACTTCTCAGTTGGACGAGGTCATCTTTTCTAGGAATCTTGGCTCTACTTGACCCCTCCCCCACCCCCACCACTCAGCAACTCATTCTCAGCTACTAAATCCCCACAACCCCAAAAGACCAAAATCTTCTCGTTACCCAATCAAGTCAATGTTTGTGTATCTGTGGGTCTGAAAGGAATGAAGGAGAGATCCATGGGGCTTCCATTTTCTTTAAAAAGTCTCCTTTCTGTTGGAAGCCTCAACTCAAGGGCAGGTGTAAAAATAGTGTTACTGAGTCCGCCTCTATCTCTAAGACCAGGAAACTAAAGCACAAGGCCTAGGGACAAGAAAACTGGCGATTCAGAGCAGAAATATTACCGTTTTAGGACTCTGGAGAAATGGGCCAACAGAGTGGGAAGCAACATGATGTATTACTTTAGCCTGATACAATGCCCTGGAGGACAACTGTCTTGCCAGGACAGCACAATTTACTAGCTTAGGTCTGATTCCAAGGCTTGGAGGAGATAGATGTAGCCAACAAAATTATGTTTTGGCAAGAGAAATGCTTTGCTGGACAGAAATGTTGCCCTAAGGGAATGGTTTGGTTTATCAACGTCTAAGGTAAACGATAATCAAATGCCAAGAGGTCATTTTTATGTTTGAATGACTTCAGTTGGGCCTGCTATATAAGTTAGCTACCATTTTCTAGTTACATAGTTTCAGTTATTTAGAAAATACTGCAGGATTTGAGCATGATCTGCCTGTGACATCAGTCATACCAATGAAGGAGACAATATGTGTAATGGCTAAAAGCACAGGTTTTGGAATCAGACAGATCTGGATTCTGCCACTTATTCACTGTTCACCTTGGGCAAGGCACCAAATATTCTAAGACTCAGAAGTTATAGAAAATGGACACATGTAAAAGAGTACCTCCAAGATTAAGTGATAATGTGTGCAAAGTATCTTGTACAATGTCTGGTATGTAGTAAGGTCTGGATAAATGTTAGCTATTTTAAGCAGTATAATTACGGAGTTGAGTTGGATAACATAGCTCGCTGGGCAGGTATTGTCCTCCTCTCTTAATCTTAAAAATGTATCCTTTCCAATGTTTTGTTGAAAAAGATTCTTTGTAGATAGAGGAGGACCATTTGCCATTAAAGTAAACGAATAACCGTTCCCTTTGAAAGGATAGCCAAACTATAGTTTGTATAGATTGTTCTAAATAGTTTTAATCTAGAATAGACCCTCTGAAAATGGGTGCATCTATCAAGTCAAACAAGGCAAAGTCATATGGGCTTATCTTGAATTCTTGTTACCTTTGACTTCTCCCCAATAGCTATTCAGTGTTACCATCCCCCTCCATCCACTTCTTTGAGAAACAGTGTTGCAAGGCATGAGGTGTGAGCGGGCAAAATAGGTGGTCAGAAGTGGTTTCCCAATCACTTTCCACCAGCGTCCGTGTTTTTCTCCTCTCTCTTCACTTCATGCCTCAGCTCTTTCTTTCCTCTTCTTTTCTGAATCTTCTCCTCTCTTCCTACTGACAACCACTGATGTTTTTACTTACTGATGAATTCTAAGACAATTTCTATGCAGACTTCCCAGTAGCCTAGGAATTAGAGTTTAGTTCCTTCCCTGGAATGACTGAAAACTAGGGCTACCTCCCCTACCAACCTCACTTTGGGAATAAGCAGTCACCAAGTACTGTGTCACCAGGCCCACTTAGTCACTACTCCATCTTGGACCCATGCCGGAATAAGATAAAAATAGACAACAAAGAGAAAGAATACAAAGGGATGTTGAGGAATTATGTATATGGACTTCACTTATCTCATTTTTTTGAGAAAGACTATGACGGAAATTGTAAGATGAGTCTGGCTCCAACCTGGAGATTGTAGCCATGCTACCAACTTTATCTCTTCTACTTGCATTGTTATTGTTCGTTTATTCTTTCAAATGTGGTAAGAGAGGCCTTGTAGGCAAAACATAAGGCACTGGTGAATAGAGGGTAACACCCTTCTCTCTGGTGCCACAGAAAGATGAATCAGCCAAAAGAGTATTGAAACACATTCTCTTTATTTTTAGTTTCACTCTAAAGTCTATCATTTCTCTTTTCTTTGCAACTTGGCTCCTGCTCTGCGTTCTCAGGGGCCCTGTTCCCTGTCAGTCTCCCCACTCAGGCCTCTGTGTTTTGCTCAGGGCACATCTGGAGATTTTCCCAGGGGTGGGTGTGACACAGTCAGGATGGCAGGTGAAGGGGTGACAGCTGCCAGGGCAGTCTGGCGTGTCTGAAGGGAGAGTGTTGGGAGGGGGAGGCCCCGTAAGGAGAGGCACTGGGCCTGCCTCAGGGAGTGAGCTGCTGGAAGGCCGCCTCCACAGCAGCAGACACAGTTCTCGGCATTATTGTAGAGAAGGAACAGCCCGAGTCAGCGACAGATTGAACACGGGGAGTGAAGGAGGAGGAGGGAGGGAAGGAGAAGGTGGCCAGGGTGTTACATGATATAAATAACCACATGGCGTGCAGTTTAGTGCCAGTTGGGTTGTGTGTGATGTCCCTTTCATGCCGGTGTGTTACCAGCGCTGTTCCTGAATTGAAAGGTCCTGGGAAGTGTTTCTGTAGCACCTACAAGAGTGTCATATGCAGAGAGGGAAGAAGAAGAAGGCCATGTGGTATATTGAAAACAACATTGGATTTTAGCCCCAGATCCTTGGTGCAAATTCACAGGTCACCTCAACTCTCTGAGATCCAATTTTCTCATGTTGACCACCAAAGTACTGGAGAGCATCAAGCACTCCTAACAACATGTCCATAAGGATTATCTGGCTGGTTATGCTACCCACTTTTTAATCAATAATGTTCATATGGCATATCAGTGTTTCTCCTTAATCATTGGGAAATATATTGTGAAGAGAAGTTGGATGAGACAATCAGGAATTTCCTCTCTGTCAGGTTTAAATTTACATGAAATAAATTTTAGGAAGGAAAGAGTTTAAGAAAAGCAAGGATCAGTGTTGGATTTGATGGAAGAAAATAGGGAATGTCTAATAGGGAGGCAGGCTTGAGTAAGAGGAGGGGACAAGACCATGTATGGGGATTGAAGAAGCCAGTTCAAGGAGGATACAGGTGTGAATTAGAAAGAGGGTAATAGGGGGAGTCATTTATTGGGGCTGTTGAAACTGCAGAGAGAATCAAACTACATTGTGTAAACCAGGGTTCTGATGGCTTAGAGGAATAGGTGAGGGATGGCCTTCACTTGTGTGGGCACTTGGAAATGAAAATTAGTGTGAAATTGTGGGCACAGTCTTTTACCATTACTTTTTACAAAGCTGCATCTTCAAAAAATGAATAAGCAGACAAGCCCTGGGAGGGTTGCTAATACTGTTGGCCAGAATGCTAAACTTGTAGCCCTCAGAATGGCTACACCTTTATTTCACTGGTTTTCTTGGTGTCTGTGTATGGTATATGAATCCTCTGCGAGATAATTCAGTTCCTTCCAGGGGAACACATGCATAGTTTCCCGGGAAAATTCCAGCTACAACCATATGCTGTCTCATCTCTGATAGGGTGAATGGGCTTCCAGACAGGTCATCATCTCTACAATTGGTACCCAACATCTGCCCAGCAGATAAAATTAGAAGATGACCACGATAAACATGGTTTTTCAAACATCACCTCCTTTTTTGGTAAACTAAACTAATGTTAAGGTTACTAAAAATTTAAAATCTGTACAAGGAGTTCTCAAGTTGTAGTATTATTTATCAAAATACCAAGCAGGTATGCAGATTAGACTGAACAGTTCATTTAGAGTTATTATATTATTTCAGGAACTTTCAGGTAAATTCTGGACTCATGAGACCATCTTTTATTTCTTTTCTTTCAATGGAATTTTGCTGCTATAATTTTTCTCCCTTTTCTCTTAATATTTGATTATTTAAACATGACCAATAGACTTGAAAGGCTTTCCTCAAATTATTGTATTTTAGAATTTCATACATCTTTGGACATCATAGCAAACTTAAGGTCAACTAAAGAGATTTCTTAGCAATCTGGCAATCACTAAGCCTGTAAGCTTTTAACCACCCACTCATCCTAATCTTCTTCCCCCAAATATTATTTTTCTGAATTGAAGAAGTAAATTATGAATAAGGAGAAGGATACATGTGGTTAAGTTGTGGCTTGTGTCCACGATAAATATTGTTCTTAATTTAATTTCATCTAAGACCGATAGCATGCCTACCTCTTTAAAACTTACGAATGTTATTTAGCAAATATTATTCTCAACTAAGAAATATCTCTGATTTTCTTACTTATTTTACTAAATTCAGCAAAGAAAAATACTTTCATCTTTGATATTCAAAATCACAAAAGAGAAACCAAACTCCTTTCTTTTTATTTTTTTCCTCACATAGTCAAACATGCTGTGAATGACCACATTGCTCCGCTCTGGGATTCCACTGAGGCAGTGGCCTCTTGGCCTTCTATCCAGTCACTCATTTCCATGAATTTACTTTCTGAGAACTAGAGACAGTTGCCCCAGAAGTTGTTTTTCACTTTATCCATGATTGGGGAATTCATTAGCCTCATTGGGAACAAGTAACCTGAGGACTAATGTGTAATATTGGGACAGGATATTGCTTGTGGGACATTTTATTTCCTTTAACACTTGCCTTCTGTCTGCTCTCTTTGGCTCAGATCTGGGTTTGGGAAGGTGGCATGGAGGCACTGCTTATACTAATACTTAAGCAAATTAACTTTGTCTTAACTCCCGCAGGAAGTGAGGGCCCAAGTGAGGGCTAACAGATCTCTCCTGATGCATAGTCTTTTAGCAGGGCAGTCTCAATTTTCTCTTCCCAGCTTTCCAGAAAGTATATTCTTCCCTGTTACCCCACACCAAGTCTCTCAAATCCATGAGAAAGGAGAATATCAAGTCCATTGACTTCTTGCTAGCTATGGTCTCCATAATCTCCAATATGTCAATTGGATGCGTATTTGTATAAAAATTGCATATAGAAGCCCTCAGTTTGATAAGAAGAAATGATCCTCAAGGTCTTGTAGCAAGTTCTATGTACTTGGGGTGAGAGGAGAGAAGTAAAGCTCTTTGAATGAGTTGTAAGGGTTCTGATAAGAGAATGTGGAGAGAGCTGCATACATCCTCATTTCTAAACTCAGAGGTCATGTCATTGATGAGGACTTCTTAAAGAAAAGAATGATAGGAAAAACGGGGCTGTTGGCCTAGAAACATTTTAATTAATTCTAAAGACTTGCTGACATTTATTTTTCTTTTCAAACAACTTCTTGTTTTCCTCTTCTCCTCCTCCTCCTTTGCTCTGGTTCAAGATGATACTCTGGTAAAGGTCACTTGTGAAGTCCTAGTCTTTACATATCTTCTCACTGAACCAGTGCTCCCACAGTCCACTGAGATTTGCCCTTGGCAGACATTTCCCGGAGTTAGACTGTGAATCGTCATAAATTCCTTGCATTCTTCACAACATCTGTGCCTTCTTTTGCCACATCTTTTTTCCTGGTACTCAACAGGCCACAAATTACCCTGGACTTCTCTTTTCAGGCTGTTGATGTCTTAACACTCTCCTTTCAAACCAAATTCCTCTCTTGTCCTTGGCTGTTGCTCTTGGCTTCCCAGACTTCCCATCTCCCTCATCTGGGTTAGTCATCTGCGGCATCACCAACAGTGTCTCTTTCCTTAGCCTTCTATCTGGCCTGAAATTATGCATTTCTTCAAATGTCAGAGTTACTGTGCTCAACCACGCTACCTGGTTGGATGCTTAGTTAAACTCCCTAACATGATTTAAACACTCTAGTGCAGACAGTACCTCCCTGCAGCAAGAACACTTGATAAGACTCAAACCCAGAGGATACTGGTTAGCCAGTGGAAGAGAAAGAACTATAATAAGACCCAAAGATACAATCAAATGAGGTTGCAAACTTTTCCAATAAACACAAGTTTCTCTTGAGAGTGAAAGGCAACATTTCATTCATTATTTTGTTGATTTTATATTTAAACTTATTTCTTTGACATTTAGAACAATGGGGGCCTTTGCAATAAAAACATTACCTATAGCTTCCTTTCGTTGAGTGCTTTGTATTAAACGACTATAGTAAATAGTATTTTTCCTATTTTTTTTTCATTTATATCCTACAGTACTACATGGAGTAGGCATTATTACTATATCCATTTTATGTATGAGGAAACTGATGCTTGGTAAGGTTAAGTAACTTGACCCAAATCATACAGTTAGAAAGTTGCAGAGCCAGTTCCCTTCAACTGAGGACACCTTGAAAATGGGAGAAATCCCTGGTGAGGAAAAACTCTGAAGTTGTAACTGTTACTGGGATTCTCAAAGACATGTAATGCTAATAGCCATGAAGGATGTGGGGGAGGCCATCTATGTCAGCCAACCCCATGGTTTGAGCATGTGCTGTGGACAGTTTTACACTAGGTATTCTAGACAGTGTCAGAAGGAATGGCATGCATGGCCTCAGCCCTTGAGAGAGAAGTCTATGCAATCCTGCAGTTTGGGGTACAGCTGGGTATGGGATGCTCACATCTCACCCCATACACTGTGATTCTTTCCAGTTCCAGATGGGGCAGCAGCCGGACCATCTTGTTTCCAATTCTTTTGAATTACCAATGTTATAACAACTTCGGGAGAAATTGAAATAAAGAAATTTTACCCATTATCTTGATATCCCAACAAATAATATTATCTTCACTTAAACATTTTTTCTAGTTCTCATCCAGGTGCACACATCATTTTGACATAGCTATAGACACAGCCTAAATTTAATGCAATATTGTTTTCTTTGCTTAACATTATATTATAAGCATTTTACACATTGCTACATAATCTTCATAATTATAATTTTAAAGCAGCAGAATGTTTTATTGAGTGGATTTTTCAACATTTAGCTCTTTAACCGTTTTCCTGTTACTAGACATTTAGGCTATTTCCAGTTTTATCATTATTTTAACTAATCTAGCATTATTTTTGTGTACACATCTTTTTACTGTTTGAGATCATTTGTAAGATCAGATTCTCAGCTGGGATGCCTGGGGGAGGACTCAGTCAGGTAAGTGGCTGCCTTAAGTGGCTCAGTTCATGGTCCCAGGGTCCAGGGATCAAGTCCCTCCTCAGTCTCCTTGCTTGCTCAACGGGGAGCCTGCTTTTCCCTCTGTCTGCAGCTCCCCCTGCTTGTGCATGGGCACTCTCTCTGACAAATAAATAAATAAAATCTTTTAAAAATAAAGAATAAATTCCCAGGAGTGGAATCATTAAGTCTCAAAGGATATGGTCAGACAACCCAATTTTGATGAAAGACCTTGATTTTTGCATAAAGACGCAAAGGAAAGACCAAAGGACTAAAACAGAGAATTATATCCAGATATTTTCCCAGGATTAGAAAAGACACAACCAAGGTGGAGCACAAACAGGAATCTTACCTGCATCCCATGAATTAGAATAAAAGAACCAATTTCTGTTTTCAATTACTGGTACAGTTTCCTCTGAAGGAAACATGGGGTGTAACCAAGACTTAGGCTTGGCATCCAAAAATTTGCTAAGTAGAAATAAAACCAGGAAAAATGAAATTGATGACAAGAGACCCTGGTTCTCAACTTTCAAAATTACCAAGTACCTATGAGGTTTCTTCTCTAAGGTGGGGAGAGTGGGACTTCAAGAAGGCCAGACAACATCATGCCCCAGTGTATGGAGCAGGGGAATTTGTATTGTAAATAACAAAAGTCTCTGTTCCTGTTCTCCTTCTGAACCCAAGTTCTACATGGAATACCAGGCTCTTGCCTCACCCACTTTTGGGGAGTAGTATCCCTGACCATTGTCCTCCCCATCTAACCCCAAATATGGCAAACTATATCTGTCTTTCTTCTCCCACATTATTCTTTTCCGGCTTATTATCATTTGATCACAGATGTTTATGGAGCACCAAATATGTTCCAGATACTGCTCTCAGTACTGAGGATAAGTCAACAAAACAGATAAAAATGGGGTAACAGGTCACTATTCCCTTAATAATCCTGATTATTGCGATAGCCTGGAAGGAGAATGTGTGCAGGGATGCTGAAATCAACAGTTCAATGACAGTTGCCCAGATCAACTGAAGTCTGAGTCTAGCAATAGGAGTTTCCTTCAGACCCTTGTGAAAATTCCTGTCTGAAGACTTCATTTCCACCAACCTCTCTGAAGGTGTGAAATAGATTACTTTATACATCATAACCAGCATTTAACTACCTATTTAGACTTTATTTTCTGTTTTATGAAGACTGACACATTTTCCCAACTTGTTTTGAAGCATCTTAAGAGCAGAAACTGTGTCTCATATTTCTGTGTCTAGAAGGACAGCACTGGGCACTAATGAGGCACTTCATAAAGGCTTATTGATTAGTGGATTGGTAAGTCAAATGCACAAACAGTATGCATAGAGGTGCAATATGAAGGCATTTTTATCTTGGTCAGAAGAAATCCAACATCAAGACTAGACTCTGTGTCTCTGTTTATTTTAACTAATGTGGCAGTAAATACCTTCATTGAAATAGCTTTCTACTTCCTCAGATCATTTACGAAAATAAATCATATTAGTAAGGGCAATGACAATAGTATGTAGCTCTCTCAAGTTGTGATGAGGTAAGGCACAAAGGGAGCTTGGAACAGTGAGCAGCACAGAGCAAACATGAAATGTCTCCTCTCATCACCATCCTTAGCATCACTACTCATGGATTAGTTGTGAGGCTGTGCAGGGAAGTTAGAGCTGTAGAACCCGTTTGCCTGAATTCAGATGCTGGCTCCACCATTTCTAACTATGGGGGCCTGGATAAGGTACTTAACATCTCAATCCTCATCCACAAAAGGGGATACAAATAGTACCCACCTCAAAGGTTATTTGATGATTGCATGAGTAAACATTTACCAAATATTAGTTATAATTATTCAGCAAAAAGTCAATGAATGGTCATTATGCTGTCTGGACTCAGGGTTCAGAATACTGATGAGGACAAAGGAGACGCAGTCCCTGCCTGCACCCCGCCCCCCTTCTCCTACTCCCCAGGAGCCTGCAGTTCATAATACACTTCAGCATTATTGATTTGTATAGTTAACTCTAGAGCTAACTGCATAGAGTGCCTTGCAGTTCAGGAATCACATTCACACACATTCTGTCCTTCAGCCATTTCAGCAACCCTACAAGACAGAGTTGGGAGCTACAAAATGGGAATAACTCCCATTCCCATTTTGTAGATGAGAAAACTGAGAGTTCAAGTGACTTAGGAATCTGGAAGTTCCTTGGATTTCAGATAGTAAAATTCCCCTTCCCACCCACCACCTCACCCCACGATTTGTCTCTACTAATCTCCATACAAGGATGGATTTCAGTATAAAACTGCCTGGGTTCTTGAAGCATCCGGTGTGCAACCAGGAGGTGGGCAGATGCACAATGATGTACATCAAGGCTTCTTCCACTTGAGCCTACATCAGTATCTTCTGGAGGGCTGGTTAAAACATCACTGGCCCCCAGTGAAAACATAGCTGGCCCCAGAAACTCCTCAGAGTTTCTGTTACAGTAGGTCTGAGGTGGTGCCTGAGAATGTGCATTTCCATGATTTAGTAGAACACTAGCAAGAAGGAAAGGGCCAATGAGGACGGAGTTCTGGGAAAGACCTCTTACACATGAAAAACTCCAGAAATGTTTGATATCTCTTTTGATAATTGCCTAATAAAAATATCCATATGTTAGTCTGGTAGCAGGACCAGTTTTATTGCAAGAAGGAAAAAAAAAATAACCCTCAAAATAAGAAACTAAACTGAAACGAAAAACACATGTTGACCTTTTCCCCTTCCCTGCATTTTTTATTTGCACAGTCTGTGTCATTCGGACTTCCAGCTAGCACCTGAAGACAAGCCAGGTCGCAAGGAAGGAAATTAGAGCCTTAACAAATTCCCCGATCACATGGAAAGCTAGAAACACAGGGACGTCCTCTAATATTGAAAGCCACCTTTTCTAAGTACCAGGTTCAATTTATTTTTAGGTTTTCAAAATTATCAGGTGGGTATTCAAGGCAATCTGCTCAATTGTAAATCTTACTTCAGAAGACAGACTTCCTAAGGACCCAAATCTACCTTTTCTATGACTTCACCCTTTACAACCACCCAGGGTAATGCAGAGAAGCCAAAAAGATGGGGTGGGGTTTGGGCACACCTTCAGGACCACATCATCAAAACCTCCTTTCATGGATCATTCAAAACTCACGGCAAAGGAGAGTGAAAGGGAAGTATGCCACTGATGATTGCCTATGGAATCAAGGTGGTTATATAAACCAGAGGACATTCAGTTTTGTAAAAAAGAAAAAATCATGATTTGTTATTTGTCAGTCAGGCTACACATAATCATCACAATTTCTCAAGCAAGTATCAGGATCAATCCTGGTGAGGAAACAGGGTTAATTAATCTAACTGCCTTCATACAGAAGTGGCAGGGAGAGGGCAAATGCTGCTCTATTTCTTTTCCAAGCCCTTCTCATGAGAGTGTGTGTGAGGCTCCCATAGCTCTAAATCAAACGGTACCCTGCAGGCAGGAAATCCATATTGGGAGCATGGGGAGGAAAGCAGGAGCCACTGCTGGCTTGGCAGTTATAACCCTCCTCCAGGTCCCTGTTTCCATTTCCCTTTTAAAGAAGAAGTTGAGTTTTTAATAATTCCCTTTTTAGTCACTTCCTTCTTATTGCCTTGCTAGGTCATTTCAGTGCACGCCTTCTTCACGGATCTATTTCTGGAAAAGATCAGAAGGAAAATGATCTCATTCACTAATTGGGAAGCCAACTGGGTATCCCCAGGGTTGGTTGGTACTTCTTTGTTGGGGGGGGGTGTCTCCCAACTCTCCCTGGCTGTTTCTCAGGCAGCAGCCACCGCAGGACCCTCTGGGGAGGCGACCACAGGCACACAGATAATTAGCATCCTTTGCGTACTGAGCACTCCACCAAGGCTGAATGAGCCTGGGAAGAGGTAGAATAACCAGTTTCAAGAAATCCACAGGCTAATAAAAAATATGAACCGAGAGGTCAGTATGATCTGAGAGCAGAAACTTAGAACTTTAACGTTGAACAGATCCTTAGAAATCTTCTAGTCCATGCATGCATTTTTGTAGAACTGTGATCCCTCCGCATGAGTGTAATTATGTATGTTTGCATATTTTCCTGGAAAGAGGAAATTCAAGACACTCAAAAGACTCTCAAAATGCCCCATGGTCTGTAGAAACAAGAGAAGTACAGGCCCAGGGTCATGGAAAAGCTCATTTTTACCCCTGTCATACCATTCAGAAACATGCGAGGCTAGCCTGCATACTGGGTGCTTATGATTTAGAATCATATCCTTAAAGCCAAACCCAGTGTCAAAAGTCATCAAAGGATCTAAGACATCTCCTAAGCCCAGCATTCATCACAAAATATTCTTTCACAGATTTCATGCCAAAGCTTAGGCAACAGCTGTAAACATCCCATTTGAGAGAGTCCTAAAGTTCATCAACCTATTCAAGGCTATGAGAGACCCTGCAGTGAAGAAATTTATGGGATGGTATTGAAGTCCACTCTCTCTATACCTAAGGGACCACTGGATCCTTGTTTTCCAGGAATGTCTATTAACTTCCTATGTAACTAAGGCATCTATATCCTGAAATTCATTTACCGCTCCTTTTGATTAAAGATCATGAATAATAGAAATGTAAATAATTGGAAATGTAAATAATTACTAAGGAACAGTGCATTATCCACCATTAACATCACAGAAACAGTTATTTCTGTGTCTGAGAGAAGAGGCCATGAGGAGGGTTTGGTTTGCTAAAGAGGATTGGTTCAGAATACCAGAACCCTGCTAAGTTGCAAGGTCTTCAGAGCTCCCTTCTTGGGGATGTCTCTCCTGTCTATCCCATCTAAGACAGCCACCACTATGATGTCTATCATCCCATTGTTTCTTTTAGAACACTTATCAAGACTTGACATATTTGTCGACTTGTACTTTGTCTCCCTCTTCCTCTAGTTCCCTTAGAATGTGAGATCCACAAAATAAAAAGCCTTATATGTCCTCTTCACTGTCATAGTCCCTATACCCACCACAGGTTTGCAGAGTGAGTACTTCATGAATACATTTTGTATACATTGTATGTATATGTTACTGGGTGGATAAAGAAGTTACGATTTATCCATCACTGTATTCTCAGTGCCTATCATTGGTGCTTGAAAAGATGTTTGTTGAATAGAAGACTGGAGAAGGGTGGTCTGCAATGCTTTTCATGCTCAAACCATGCTTGTGGGTTTTAGGAGAAAATTGAGACTCCTTTTTCAATGAAATAATAGATTAGAATGCTTTCAGATTGAACTAAGCCTGGAAAAGATCTTCAAATATTAGAAGGAAGGATTAGAATTTAAATTGACCTTTAACAACGTAGAAAGGGGGAGGTCATTAAAAGCAGGAAGATGTTTAAAATGGATAAAAATGCACTCCAACTGGCAGAAACAAGTACTAAAGGTAAATAGCTATGGGCCCCAAGTCAGCGGCAAAGTACTACAACAAAATTGTAATATGAGGCAGGCGTATGTTGAGAATTATGAAATGAAAGCCTAGAGAGTAATCCTTCTACAAAACTTGGCATTGCTGAGGTTTTAATTAGAGTGGGAACTCAGATTTCATCCTCCTATTTTAGGACTCATTTGGAGAAGCTGGAAAGAATCCAGCTAGGAGTAAAAAGAAAAAAAAAAAGAAAAGAAAAAAGGAAAGGAAAAGAAAAAAAGAACAAAAAGAACAAAAAAGATTAACGGGATGGAAAATGGAGTTAAGATTTAGCTCCCCCAACCCCCGACCCCCACTGCCGAAAGCTAATAGTTGACTTATTTACCACTGTCAGTTATAAGAAGTGTTATTTTCACACGGAGTATTGTTCCTCATCTCCACTGAGGACTAGACAAGGGCAAACAGACTAGTGCTATACTGAAAGTGTTTCCACTTAAATACCAGGAAGAATTTCTTGATTGTAAAGGGGAAACATGCTGACCCAGGGCGCTGTGGGAAGCTGCCCTGGAGATCTTTAAATGTAGGATGACAACCATCTGCCTTGGAAGGCTAAGACAGAAACAGGGGACTGGACCTAAGGACCTCTTGGACTTCCTTCCATCTTTGATTTTGTGTTCAGAATCACAGCCACTAAGCACCCCCATTCTACAGTAATCCTTCATTCCCATCATAAGACAGACCCCGCACTGTCAAAATCCGAATGGTTTCCCCTGGGAGGAGCTCGATTGTTCTCTTCTGAATGGGAAGGAAACTGATAGTGTTGCTTCAGCTGCTTCCCCTCTCCAGCCCCCACAGAGAGAGGCCAGTTCTTGTCCTGATGGGCCTCCCCAAATACTGGAATGGGCCCGCTCTCCATCTTGTGTGGGATTAGAAAATGTGGATCCAGTTGAAGACAGCTGAATCAAGGAACATCAGAGCTGCAAGGCATTTCAGAGCTAATTCAGACCAATCTCCTTGCTACTCAACTGAGAAAACGGATATCTTGAAAAATTAAATGACTGTCTCCATGTTACATAGCCATTTCTTTCTATATGGGACTAAAATCCAGCCCCTCCAACTCCTTTTTCTACACTGTCTCCTCACTATCTATGTTTGTACTTCAGTTGGAAAGAAAATTTTTCATGAGGTAAAATCTCTAAAAACATACCATTGGTAGCTGAATGGTAGCTGAAAAAAATGAGCAAGGAAGAACAGAAATTCTACTAGTAGGTTATAGTTACCTGGCATCACTGTCCAGCATGAGTGAACAAGAATAGGTCACACAGGGTCTCTAGAAGGTCAATTTCCCCATATGTAAGTGAGGCATTTGGACCAGGAACATTTTAGGGCTTATTCCAAATGTAGTTTAATCCAAATCAAAAATGTTTTGAATTCTATAATTCTAAATTTTAGAAAAATAATGACTAAAAACTCGGTTTCCAGTCTAAAGGAATGAGTTTTTTGGGAGATCATTTGTAATGTAACTGGACGATGCTCAGTTCTTTTGAGACTCCAAAATGACAATTTTATTTCTTCCTTCTTATTAAAAAAAAACATTAAAAATTAAATATTGGGGTGGGGGGGTCATGATTTGGTTATCATGTGTACAGAAACTTCCAAACCTATTTCCTTGGGCTGCTGTCTCTCTGAGCTTTGGACCAGCACTAGTAATGAGCCACGGGAATTGTCTCCTGAATGCACCATTATGATTCAGTATCTCTAAAACCAAAGTCAACATCTTTGCCATTGATTAAAGTCAACTGAAGTAAAATCTTCCTTTGGACTTGTCCATGTCTGCACCACCATCCTCCTGCTTATCCAGACTCAAAAGTAAACAATTACTTTTGTTTACTTGCTCTTCCTTTCCCCCTTTATCCAGGTATGCAATATATTGTATCAAGTCTTATTTATCCTAGCTTATTTATCATTGCAGAATTTTGCTTCTGCAAAATTCCAGGCACTCATGACTCTCCTGGCTCTAGTTTTTTCTTACCCTTGGTTCATCTTTTGAAGGGCTAGAGCAAAGAGGGCAGGTGATGGAAAAAGGCAGTTTCAGGAGTCAAGAGTGACAAATAGAAGTAGGAAATACTGGGGAAGCAAACTGTGGAGTCAACTAAGGAAAATCTGGTGCCCCAAATATTCAGAGCTATTGGGCATGGAATGTGGAAAGGGGTTACAAGCCATTTTATGTAGATAGTGGATAAACGTATGACCCAAGAAGACCAGAAAACCTGGGGGCATCTGGTTTATACATGTACTACCTCATTTAATTATTACAACAATCCTATGAGATGAACACCATTATTATCCTCATCTCAGAGTTGAAAACACCAAGACTTAGAAAAGTCTAATAATATTTCTCAAGATAACCCAGTTATTAAGTGGCCAAGCCAGGATTTAAACTCATGTCTGCCCAAGTACCAAATCACTCAACTACAGTACTTTTCAATCAGAATATCAACTTCCTGACTAGATAGAACACAATGGGAGGAACTTAGTGCATCTTAGAGCATCTTCTAAGAGGAACTTAGTAGGGAAGAGTGGAAAAAAAAGCCAAGTATACCTCTTAACCCATTTACTTGATACGCCATAGTGAGCAGTGCCAAAGCAGTGTATATATTTTTTTACCCTTTTCCAGAGTGACTTTCCACAGTAGTTTGCTTGACCTGATAAACAGAGTGAAATGGCAATGAATACTCTTTGTATTCTAAAAAGCCTACTATCCCCTCCATCATTTTTGAGTACTGCTGATTCTAATTATCATCTCTTACAGTGCTTAGAAGTTTATTTATTGCGTTTGTCTTGTTTGACACCATCCAACAAAGACAGAAAGAAAAGGACAACTAAGGATAAAGATACTCTCTTGAGCAGTCATTCATATGCTCTAACACATCTGGCTAAAGCATAGGATGTGAAATTATTCAAGAAACATGACCACCAGGAGATTTATTAATGTTGTCATGCCCAACTTGGTCTAAAGCTTGGAACACAGCAGATCGGGATCTCATATGTGAGCCGAATGATAATAATAATATTAATAATGATGATAAATGTTGACTGAGCATCTACTCTGTGTCAGACACTGTGCTATGCATCACCAGTCATCCTACATCATCCTATAAGAACCTAAGAGGGAGGTATTGTTCCCATGTTTGCTAGCATGGGAAAAGGTTCAGAGATCACAGAGCTGACGAAGTGATGCTGCCAGATTCGGCACCTGCATCTGGCTGACGTAAGAACCACCTTTGCTTTTTGCAGGGTATATGTGAGCATCTATGTGGTATGACTTAAAGATTTCTGGGATGGTCCTTCTGGCAGGGATTTCTTTTCATTGTCCAATATCCATTCTCCCTCCTTCCATGATAATGGAAATATTCATTTTCATCTCATTATATTTCCCGGCCTCCCTTGAAGCTATGTGTGATCATTTGCTCAAATTCTAGACAGTGAAATATAAATGAAAGTTTCACAATACAGCTTCTGGGATCCTTCCTAAAAAGACAAACAGCGTGTATCCTTTTCTTCTTAAAAATCTTCCAGCTGGAAGGAGTGTTGTTCTAAGATACTCCAGCAGGTATCTTGGGCCATGCAGATGAGGGTCACACTTGTAAGCATGGTGAAACAGAAAATTAGAAGGAACCTTGATACCTGAGCTGCTCTGGTCAGCTGATAGTTCAGCAGCTCTGAACTATGTATCTTGGGGCTTGTATGTGAGAGAGAAATGAACTTCCATGTTGGCTAAGTCAAGGTAACCATGGAACTGTTACTTGCACAGAGTCTTAATAACTACTTCTTTAAAGAGCAAAGTTTATTGAAGGTCACTGGCTTATTATTAGAGCCTCAAATGACCCCTTTATGGCTTTGTCCCATTGGATTAGGATATATTTATACAGAGCTTCTGGGAAGGAAGGTAACAGATCATTCAGGGTGCATGAATGGAGTAGGAAGAAGTATAAAATAGGCAAGCCTGACAGTCCTATAATTCTGTGGCAGGGTTTACCAGGTGCTGCTACAGAGGGTGCAGTGGGGGAAGGGGTCAGGATGAAAGAGGCAGAAGAGAGTTAGGGCCTCCCTTGCACTTGACATTATGGAAGAGGCCCAATTTATACTTTGTCTACTTAACAGTTTAGTTCAGGGACTGTTCTTTTCTAAGAAATTCACCCAGATCTGTGATTACACAGAGCAAAAGTTCAGGTTACATCAGTATTGGACTAACGGTGATGATGACACCTTTGTATCAGCAATACTAGGCTGAAACAGGAGAGTGAGGGTCACATAATAAAGCATTCTCCCAATGCTGCCCTAACTTCACAGGGAAATGGAGTAGCCTTTCCATGAGCAGTTGTTCATGGACTCATTCACTCATAAATTCATTCAACAAATTATGGATTAATTATTAAGAGAATATTAAGGAAATTTAAATCTATGGTGACAAAATAATTTCTTTTTTAAATTTTTTATCAGCAGGAAATATGTGTATTATTTGTAATAGTATTGGCCTTATTTTTTGTTAACATATAATGTATTATTTGTTTCAGGGGTACAGGTCAGTGAATCATCAGTCTTACACAATTTGTAGCATTCACCATAGCACAAACCCTCCCTAATGTCTGAGAATAATTTCTAATCAGGATAGTCTTCCTATAGAACTAAGACGGAATTCAGTTTTAAAACAAGTCACTTTAAAAATCAAACACAACTTTTTGTTACCTGCCATTTTTAAGATGCACCATCTTAAGTGTTGTAGGGTATGTGAAAATAGTTGGGTAATGCAAAACCCTTGCTTTCGAGGAGTTTATGACCCAGCAGGGGATGGGATAACCCATTAATAACCATAATAAAAAGTAGAATAAGTCTAAGTGTCTGAGCAGGTACAAGATACCATAGAGGTTCTAAAGAATCCTGCTGAATAACTGAGGCATGACCTCTCTTCTTAAGAGATGACCATATCATGGGTTGGTATAACACCCCATTGCTATGCTTTTCTGTTTGTAAACCAGGGTGGGGTAGTAAAGTTGGGGGCTTTCAGCAGAGTCCTTCTGTCAAGATGTTGAAGAGCAGAGGGATTTTATGAGTTTGAAGGTTTTTTGCAAATTTATAATTCTATAGTCCTTCTATCTCCACTTTAAAAAAATATTTTATTTATTTATTTGAAAGAGAGAGAGAGAGAGTGCGCACAAGCAGAGGAGGAGGGGCAGAGGGAGAAGGAGAAGCAGACTCCTGAGCAGAGAGCCTGATGTGGGGCTCAATCCCAGGACCTCAAGATCATGACCTGAGACAAAGTTAGGTTCTTCACTGACTGAGCCACCCAGGTACCCCCTCTATCTCCATTCTTGACAGAAACTCTTACCTTATGGTCTACCAAGAGTTTCTAAGTCCTGTCATATTTCTAAGTCTTGTCACTATGGTAAAAATGAAGCACAGACATGGGTAGGCACAGGGACCTCTGAGGGACTACACCTTATGGGTTCTCCTTTTCATCTCCAGTCAATGTAAGGCAGAGAGAAGGGAGAGGGAGAGAGAGAGAGAGCAAAAGGAGATATTCAGCCACATTAAATGAGAACTCCCAAAAGCATTTAGTAAAGTGATAACTTTTTCTGAGCTGAGAAAACCCATCCAGAGTGTATCTGTTTTACAAGTGTGGACTTTCACATAGTAGATTCTCTAAAGAGGAAGCACTCTTTTCCAGGGCTTTTATATTATTTCCCTATCACTCTTTCCCTAGCTGAATTTCATGCTTTTCTTGCCCAATTCACTCATTTGCTGCTTAAAGCTAAAAATCTCCTTACTTCTACACAACTCTCATAGAAATTGCTCCATTACAGAGTAAAAGAGCAACACAAAGAGCTAAGTGAACTATTTTGGCTGTGATAGGAACCGTATTTGCCTTTTGGCACTGCTTTCTGACTTTCTTTGTGAAGTCTCTCTTGCTCTGATGGCCCCAGCAGCTTTCTGCATGAACAGAAACACAGACACCAGGCAATGCTCCACTTGGAGACAAATGGACACCCAATAGCTCTGGGACTAAATTAGACCTGATAAAACACTGCTTTTCTGGACTTCTCAATCTCTTTTCACCTCCCATTTGAAGGCCAGGGTTTTCAACCCAGAATTTTGAACCATCTTCTTTAGAGATTATGATTTTTACTCTATGTTGGCAAATACAGATAAAGGACACATTGGCTCTTCTTTCAGGTTTATTTGGTTTACTTAAACAAGTTCTCTCCTATTCTTGATTTTATTTTCTCAAGTTCTACATGCTGTTTATCAGTATCCTATCCTACTATCTATGCAACTAATTTTGATCCATTCTTTCCGTTCTAATAAGACTCCAATAACACCTTGTGTAGATTTTTGGAAGAGAAGTCTTTGGTCTTTTCTCCTAAAATTCTGTTAATTAGGGGATTTGGAGTCTAGGGATACAGAATCACAAAGGTTTAGTCTTGAGTGAAGCTTCAGATGATCTTGTATAGCAGGTTAGTCTGTGACAGTGTCAGAGAACAAAGAAAAGGATTTTGGAAAACCAGAAAGTCTACTGGTAAGAAAAATAAAGTCAAAATGCATATTCTAATATTTCAAGTGAGTCAGTTTCATATCTAATTTGATATGATTTGATCAATGGTTCTCTACGTTAAATCTGGCTTGTCTATTCCCAGAACTCTTCTAGGTAAATCATTTGGTTCCTAGAATGGGATTGAGTTCATCAATGAAGTTGAATCAAAACCTGTGACTTCCTTATAGATTCAATCAAGGACCAGAGACCATTGCTCTCCCTTGCACAAGGCACTTGGATATTTATCAAACAAGTAATGTGAGACTTACCCAGTGTTTCCTACCATTCTCTATTTTGTTTGTTTACACAGAATAGGTAATAAATTTACACAGAATAGGTAAATAAATAAACAAATGGTTTCTTTTACTTAACACCTCAGGAACTGTGGGCTCTCCCAGGACAAGAGACTCCAGTGTACATGGAATATCCTAGTATGTATAGTAAAACAGAGGAGAACAATGAGTCTGATTCCTGATAGAAGCAAACTGGTCATGAAATTTAAGCTGCCTCCTTTGATTGTCTGGGATAAGGAGAGGAAAGAGCAGGAACCCGAACTAACCCTGACATCGAGGCTTCTTTGCCACAAGACATCTAAACCAATGCCTGTAACAGTGGGTGTGCAACAATGCCTGCTATAGAGGGTAACAGTAATAAGAGAGGGTAAGGAGAAGAAGATGGGAGAATGATTAGAAAAAATATTCTAATGATTAGGAAGAAAAGAAATCTTGGGCACTGTGCTGTATAGTTCTCCCCCCAGACAAATGCAGGGCATAAGGGTCTCACCATTCCTTGTTCACCCTTAACCTTGGACCTTAGAAGCTTTCTGGTTCAACTCTAAGTGCCTCAGGCAGGAAAAGTGTCAGTTTGGTTCAGCTCTAAATTCTCAATACCTGCTTGGGATATAATAGATGCTCAGTAAATAACTGTGCACTCATCCGTCACATTTCAGCACTCAACTTTGCACATCTCAATTTGTTAGTGCTAGCCTTGACAATTAGATAATTGTAGGCCATTCCACATGCTTGTCTGACATCCTTCCAAAGGCATCACACTGTGCTTGCTTGTTATTATTGACTCTTTGAACTTAGAGGTAACTCATGACAAACATTAAAAGGATATGTTTTTAAAAAGATAAGACTTTCTCTTCCTATTGGGTAACCCCACCTATGGGAGAAAGAAATCCTCCAGGCTAGAAAAGAGCTGGATGGAAGAGGGAAAGATTGCGACTGGAATCTGTCTGAGCAACCTGGCCCTCAGATGTATCTAAGCAGCAAAGCAATTTAAGGACGTGACCATAAAAAGAAAACAGCACCTGCCTTGCTGAGCAGTCTAATCTGGAAATTGCTGGGTTAGCAACACGTTGCACCCTGTGAAAGCTTGTGACTTCAATGTGAAAAAACAGAGGTTTTAATTAAATTGGGTGTTTTTGAGTCTCCCACAGGGAGTTGGGATTTGGGGGTTGAGAAACCGAGAACTTCATTAGAATAAAGGGAGCCTTCTCAGAAATCCTGGAACCCCATAGCCCTTGGTGAGATACTTTATCCACACGTGGCCATGTTTAAAGCACTGTTAGAGTTAGCATTCTTTTGCAGCCAAGCAGGGTAACCCTGGAATGGTGTTCTTGGTCTGTGGTCTAGGATTGTCCACATTGTGCTTTTCCAAATGGATTTTGATGGGCTGTAGGATTTCAGAAGTGGAAGTGTTCCCTGTAGGACCCAAGATTTCTTAGTCTTTTGTTGTTGTTGTTGTCTTGAGTTTGGAAAGATGATACAAATGGGGTATGGTGGGATTAGGGAACATTTCTCCAAGCTTCAGCGAGTAGACTTTGATATTCAATTCAGCTATGTTAATTGAGCACTTTGTTTCTTTCCATTTTTTTAAATAAGATTTTATTTATTTATTTGACTGAGAGATCACAAGTAGGCAGAGAGGCAGGCAGAGGGAGAGGGAAGCAGGCTCCCCACTGAACAGACAGCCCGATGCGGGGCTCGATCCCAGGACGCTGAGATCATGACCTGAGCTGAAGGCAGCGGCTTAACCCACTGAGCCACCCAGGTGCCCCAATGAAGCTCTTTCTACATGAAAGCACTATCCCAGGGTCTGAGGGTATAAAATGGGATATGAAGACAAGTCTGACCTATAGAAGTTTGTAAATGAGCACGTATTTAACTCTAATATAAGTAAGATTGGAAAACTTACTGTAAATTCAAACAAAGAAGAACTTGGAGTAGGGAAAGATAAATTCTTCCAACTCAGTGGAGTTGGAAGAGATCTCACTAAAGAAGGAATATATGAGCTTGCCCTTAGAGATTACCTCATATTTCCTCAGCTAGGGAAGAGGGGATGGAAGAAAAAGCAAAGAATAAAAGCATGCTATGGGCAGTATGCTAAAAGGCTATCAGGTACAATGGATGCTGGGGGCAGCTGCCTGAATTAAAACCATGGTTTTGTTCCACTTAGAAGCTATGTGTCTTTATACACATTATACCCTTCTCTATGCCTCAGTAGTCTCACTTTATTTTATTTTATTTTTTGAAATATTTTATTTATTTATTTGACAGACAAGTAGATCACAAGTAGGCAGGCAGAGAGAGAGAGAGAGGAGCAAGCAGGCTCCCTGCAGAGCAGAGAGCCTGATGTGGGGCTCGTTCCCAGGACCCTGGGATCATGACCTGAGCCGAAGGCAGAGGCTTGAACCCACTGAGCCACCCGGGCACCCAGTAGTCTCACTTTAAAGTGAAGATTCTGGTAGTATACACTTCACAGTTTTGTTGTGAGGATTTAAAGAACAAATACATATTAGTGCTTAGAATAGTAGCAAGCATATAATAAATGCTTAGAAAGTTCTAGTTATTATTATTCTTCAATATGAATGTTTCTCTAACCTATCTTTTTGGGCTTATTTTACACTATTCTCCACAAGCATGCTGCCCCAACAACTGGCTGGATGGCTTATGCATGTGCAAAGATGCCCTGTATTTTGCTGTTCATGGCTTTTCCACTAAGTTGTTTTCTCTACCTAGAATTTCTCCATCTATCAAAATCCTATCTATTCAAAGCCTCTCTTAAACACCAGATGTACGTTCTAGACAAATGTTAGTATCCTTATTTCACTTCACAGGCATCATGGTAAATTTTCAGAAACTTCCTTTCTGAAACTTCCCATTAACCAAGTTACTACTGACCTTCTGGAGTGATTCATGAGGTCTGAGGAATGTGAGGGTTTTCCCTTCCTTTTCCCTAGGGGGAGGGAAGGGCAGATTCATCTATCTGTTGTTTCTAGATTTCCCTGAAAGATGACAGCAACACAAAAGGAACAAGGTAAACCTGGTCTCTTGAAAGTGCTAATGTTTTACCTAACCCAACCTGGAGGCCATTGCCACATTTGTGAAGAAGACAGGACTCAGAGAGAGCTCTTCGTGAAGTTCCCAAGAACATTCTGAATCAGCCTATTTTAGAATGGAGAAGGGTCTCATCTCCTCAATTTTGAAAAGTGTATCATAGATCAAGCTAAAGGAGTGATCCAAGGGGAGGAGGATGGAAGATTCCCCATCAAAGAGTCAGCAGGTTCAATGGCCAACACTGGAGTGAGAGTTTGGCTGTTGGAGAGAATCCTAAATACTTGACTGGGAATGCAAGACTGAGTGGGAAGAAGCCTTTCCTATTTTCTGTTTACCTATCTGTCTGGGAACAAATGCATGATCTCAGTCTCATGTTTTCACATCCAACTGTGTCAGAGTCCACCATAAGGCAGTGCTCAGTAGAGAAGTTCAGGCCTAAACATGCAAGGCCTGGAGGTTTGTTCACATTCAGCTCTCTCAAACCTGGAGAATTTTGGCTCAGTGTGGGGGAAGGGAATGAGAAAAAGAGAGGACATGGCCCCAGCCACCCACTGTGGCATTCCTGGGTTTTGATTAAAGAAGAAAATATTGGCTCTGACATTCTCGATTTGCAAGATCCAAATGCATTTTGACTTTTTAGAAGAAACAAGGGTTCAGGTTTCGCGGGAATGATCCTGCTCAGAACTTCTGACTCAAAACCTAAGGCTGCTCGGCTTCTTAGTAGTTGAATGCACAGCAAGTGCAGTTAGCAAAGTGACATTGCAATGGCTGTGAGTTGCACAACAGCATGATGTCAGCCTTCTGATGAGAGCTGGGCTGTTGAGCAATGCCACTTGGAAGAGAGAGGTCACACACAGAAACCTGTCCAACAGTTCTAAGAATTTTATATCTTTAAAAATATTCAATATATTTCTCTATGTGTTGGGGCCCAGGCTTTCCAAATCCCTGATTAGTGTTTTTCCAGAAATCTCCCTTGAATCTTGGGTCAGGAAGTGAGTTTCCAGTTGACAAGTTAAGCTCATTTTAAAATATCCTGCAGTGAAATCAGGATAAGGCATTTATTTATTTTTTATTAAAAAAAATTTTTTTAAAGTTTTTAATTTTTTTATAAACATAAAATGTATTATTAGCCCCAGGGGTACAGGTCTGTGAATCGCCAGGTTTACACACAGGATAAGGCATTTAAAGTGGAGGGAGGAATTTCCCAGAAAGATCCCTGCTCATTGCACCTGCCCTCTCCTCCCAATTACTCTCACCTACAGTCTCTTTCTTAATGCTGAGTCTTGGATAGTTGAAATCAAGAGTCTCCAAGAGGCAAGGTAGTTTAGACTTAGGTAAGGTTTACCATTCTCTCATCCTAGCAGGCAAGAGACATGCATTCGATTGCATTCTATCATGCCTGGTATAGCAGCACCCTGCTGCTCCATCCACAAAAACCACGTCCCAGGATGAACCTAGAAGACGGCTTGAATGGGAAGCTGCCACTTCTCTTTCTGGCCCTGGGAAGAGATGAGTCATGGACATGAGCAGAGGACAAGGAGTTGGCTAACCAGACCTAAAGAGTTGGGATCCTTCTAGATATTGCTCCATATAGAATGAAAGGAAAATAGCTGCATATCTGACAAGTGCTCAGTAGCAACAGCCTATGGGATATGACCCTTTGTCTATAGATCTTTTACTTTGGCCCTTCAGTCATTATTCTAATATTTGTTTGCTAAGGACCTACAATTTGGTAAAGAGTCTCCTTCATGAAAAGGCAAACTTTTGTGATAGGGTATGGTGACCATCTTGGGAGACTCCAAGAAGAGTTTTACCTCTTTTGAATTCCTAACACTGATATTCAATTTATTCAATTTTTCCATTTAAAAAGTGCTCTGTGTGTGTGTGTGTGTGTGTGTATTCTAATCTAGAAGATAAAGAGAGATCCTGAGGAAGTGATGAAGTATGAATAAATGTACTTCAAAGACTAAAAGTGGATTCTAAACACAAATGTCTTCATTTAGGGAAAATTAGAGAAAATACCCCAGGGAGGAAAAGGTATCAAATCTAACAGTTAGCATGTAATAATATTTTGTCAGGAGTTTTTCCCTCATTTCAGTTCAACTACAGACTTTCAGCTAGAACTAATCTTCTAATCAAAAGGGAACAAATCTATTTATAATTGACATAAATGATAGTCCTATTTATAGTTCTCTTTGGTGTTCCATGTTTCTCTGTGGGAGATTTTCCCTGAAACAAAAGCCTACTTTTTGAAGCAACTGTGTTCCAGAGACAGCCTTGATCATTTCTGTTGCCCGAGAGATATATTTAATTAACCTCTTATCCCTACTCATGGGATGGTGGAATATGGGAAGCACTGTCCAATAATACAGCTATTCCTACTTTTCCCCTTGTATTTCCAGCAAAAAGGGATACATGACCCAAAAAGGAATGGCTGTCCCAACCTTTGGAGAAAGGGGCCTGAATGTCATTTTGGCTAACCCAATTGCAACTTTAGAACGTATTTTGCCTAGCACTCCATCAATTCAAACAACACCTCATTCAAGTTATCTCTAGAAACCTAGGCCTTAATTACTTAGAAACTATGGAATGACTCCAGAGGTATTATTTTGCCTGATACTCACAACCCCCCCCCTTTTGGAGGCAGAACAGTTTTGATAGTACCGTTTACAAAAAAAAAAATTACCTAAAGGCACTCAGCTTATAAGTATCAAAGTCTTCTCAGGGTTTTAAGGTCTCCTCACCTCATAATCAGAATCTCTTTTGATACCTAACATTGTCCCTTTGGTTAAAAAACATATCATATATATAAAAATATGTTTATATAAATATTTTTATATAAAAATATGTATTTCAAATATACCCAGATATGCACAGTTAGATTTATGTTTAATCTGGAAAAATATCTGTTTTGAGGACTCCTTGTGCTGAAAGAAAAGGAATCAATGCTGCGCTTGTTCTCTATGTCAGACCATGTCTGGACAGGAAATACAGAGAATCAGATGCAAAGGGAACCTCATGACTCCAGGTAGAATTTAGATACATCATTGAGATTGAGTCGGAAAGATTAGCCTGGCAAATTCACAGAGGGAGGGTTTTTTTTTTTTTTCACGTACTTCCCATCAACTCAAAGTCAAAGCAGCTTGTTTGCCCAGTATTTCTTGCCTCTCTCAAGGAACAGAGCACATCCATACCTCTACCTAGTTAAGGACCCAGGCAGACAGAAGGTATATGAAGGTGACAAATTCCACTTCCTTTTAAACATCAATGGAAAACCTCACAAGACTATACATATAGAGAGAAGAATGAAAATTCTCAATATTCATTTGGAAATTTAGTAAGCATGTTTTGACATCTGCCATGTCCAAGAGGAATAGAAAAAAAAAAAAGAATGTCATTTTTATATTTTATTATTTATTTTAATGCTTTCGGTTTACCTTGATGATAATTTCTACACATGGGTAAATGTTGCATTCTTAACCAGACTGAAGTAACTTAAGGCAGGCTTTTATGTTATATCTGGAGAACATGGTGTGTGCTTGTTAATATATTAGTTGTCCCCACTTTCATTCTTGTTTTAGCTTTTTCTTGATTTCTAGTACCATCCTGGGTACATATTAGTCCATAAAACACTGCCTAATTGAATTCTATTTTAGAAGAGTGGCTTTCTGCCTTTTAGTTCATATTTTACAACTGGTCATTCTGATCAAAATCTGTTAAGTTAGATCCATTTCTGGAGCCACTAAGTTCTTTTTTTTTTTTTAGATTTTGTTTATCTATTTGACAGAGAGAGAGATCACAAGCAGGCAGGCAGAGAACTAGAGAGCAGGCAGGGGAAGCAGGCTCCCTGCCGAGCAGAGAGACTGATGTAGAGCTCGATCCCAGGACCCTGAGATCATGACCCCAGCAGAAGGCAGAGGCTTAACCCTCTGAGCCACCCAGGCACCCCTGGAGCCACTAAGTTCTGACTCTATAACCTTGAAACTTGTTGATGGGCTCTTCCTTCTGCCAGGGCAAACAGGAATGAGAGTGCCTTTCTGAGTGTTCAGTAACTCTGGAAATGGATATCTTCGAATGCAGTGTGCAAAGTTCTTTCCCTTTCATTTTTTTCAAGGGTATTTGTGCTCTACCTGGCACTGGCTAAACTCACTGTTTCAGCACCGCCCCCCCCCCCCAAAAAAAGACTGACTCCTGTAATTCTAACAAAGTTAAGCCTACTAAAGGGTTTGCTGATGCTCCTTGTGAGACATGCAATAGGGATTTAATCAGAAGATCACAGCCAGCTTCCAACAGAAAGGATCATGTTCTATTTACCTAAATTCCCTCAGTAGTTTCCTTTAGATACAGCATTTCTCACTCTCTATTTGAAAATGCTTCAGAGTCCATGGGGACTTTCCAACTCAGCCATGTCTGCATTTCAAATGAGTTACTACCTTATTATGGGCACACACTACCAATCTAGGCCTGGGAGGCTAAAGAAAAATGGATAGCTTAATTAATTCCATGCAGAAAAGGACTGTGTTGTGTACAAGGGAGTATGTGGGATTTTACAGAAGATTAATAAAACAGTCGTCACTTTTGAGGAGCTTATAGCCAACCAGATGGTATAAAGCATGAACACTCACCAAAAAAACACAATATAGAATAGATTTTAAGTGTTGTAAGAGTAATAGTATTGTTATTCAGAAGAAAGAGAGTTGATATCTGGTAGAATTTTTTTTTTTCAGATTTTTATTTACTTATTTGACAGAGATCACAAGGAGGCAGAGAGGCAGGCAGAGAGAGGAAGGGAAGCAGGTTCCCTGCTGAGCGCAGAGCCCATGTGGGCCTTGATCCCCGGACCCTGGGACCATGACCTGAGCTGAAGGCAGAGGCTTTTAACCCCCAGAGCCACCCAGGTGCCCTGGTAGAAGATTTTCCAGAAGAGGTGACATTTGAAAGAAAAAAAAGAAAGAAAACCCAGGAAAATAATATATATGGTAGGAAATCATTTAGGTTAGATGTTGGAATATGTAGGGAGCACTTGTAAACTCAAATGCCTATAACAGCCAAGCAAATCCTGTAAAGGAGTCAGTGGGCCACACTAATGCAATAGAGAGTGGTGAAGATTTTGGTACTAATGTAGATGTAAGAGACATAATTCAAAGTTTTGTAAAAACACTGCATTTGCCAAAATAAATACTTCTGAAGATTGGATGCAATTTACAGACTGCCAGTTTTTGAGCTTTGCTGTAAGGAAATGTTAGAAAATAGAGTTGAAAAGTTAGAGGTTTTATATAAAATGCCTTACTATCAAATTGTGGAATTTGGATTCAATTTATTTAGCCATGGATGGTCCCTGAAGTTGTTTAGAAAAGGAATAAAGTGATTAGAACTGTGCTTTAGAAAGATTAATTTCATGGGTGGGATGGCTGGTGTCAAGCAATATTGGACACAGAGCGATCATTGAGGAGGCTGTTGCAATAGTTTTGGTGAGTGATGAGGAGGACCTAAATAGTGATGGGAATGGAAGGAAGGACACATGTGTAATCTTCCAGTGAATTGGTAACAGCTGTTCTGGATCTTGGTGCAAAACAAACTACAATGCTACAACTCACTTTGTCTGAAGAGTTGAGTTTGACAGTCTCCATTGTCCTAAACACTTGGAGTGATTGCGTAACTTGTCCATTGAGTTGGCTGGGAAACTGGTCTTTCCTTCCTTACAAGGTCACTGTCCAAAAGCTCACTTACTCTTGAAGAAATATCCCTCTGATAGCCTCTAAATTATTGAATGTTCAGTTTTTCATACTTGGGCTCCTCCTTCACCAGGAAGACTTGATCATACTTTAAATTTTATCTGTGCTATACCCTTGCTATGTTTGAGGAGAAAAATGAAACACTTTAAAAGAAAAGTTTATGGAATCAGCAGTGGCTAGTCTAATGTGTGGGTGATAGTACAAAGGCAATAAATGAGTGTTGTGTTGAATAAAGAAGAAAGGAGTGTGGTTAATATCCAAAGAGATCTTGTGTATTTGGGGAAGGGGTGGCACAGGTCCATGTATGCTGAGGCCCCATGGGTATGTAGATGAATAAAGCAAGCTTGTAAGGCACTGTGGTGGGCTAAAGGGGCATATATCCCACCTAAAAACCTCTAGCTAATAGCAGCTACTCAGGAATGCTGATTAGTACCACTAGATCACCTAACTTGCCAAAAATCTTTCGGTTTTTATAATTCCAAAATTTAGAAAGTGTATATGTTGGTGCAAACAAAACATGTTTGTGGCCTAGATTCAGGTAGAGTGGGAATAGGGCATAATTTTGTGATATCTGCTTTAAAGTAACTCTGTGAGGGTAGTAGGTATCTTTACTCATGCCTTTCATCATTAATGTTTTGCTAACAAGAGGGAACTCAATGGATGGTGTAGGTTCGAAAAATATAGGGGAGGAAGAATTCTATCTGATCCAAGCTTGGGGTTCATGATTGATATTTAATGGGTTCTCACATACAAATGAGAAATCTCTTTGAAGGCATGACTTTATCCTCTCTATTAGCACAGAAAAGGTGCCCAGTAAATGCTATTAATTATATTATTATAATTATATAATTATAATAATTACATTATTACATTATTGATTAATAGATTAATGCCATAATTTTACTTCCATACACTTTACTAAAGCTCTGAATAAAAATAATAAAAGAAGAATTCTAGTAAAGAAACAATAATAGCTCTATGTCCAGTTGGATTTCTTAAATGATTTTAGAGATTTCCATGAAATAACAGTAAAAGTTAGTTTTGGAAAAGGTTCTAGAGAGTGCCTGGTCAACATTCTTTCAGTGGGTAGAGTGCTGAGGAGTAAGGGACGTTGCATTAAAATGCTGAGGATTAAGTCTAAATAAATTAAATATATAATTGTCCAGTACTACCAATTGAATTGATTGAATTGATTATAATCAGGAGGTGGCAGATACTTAAAATTTAAGGAAATGTATATGAAAAAATTCTGAAAACTATATCTATGACTTACTTTTTTCCCTCTGGAGAATTGTGAAAAGAGATCATAGTGACCCCATTTCAGAAGTGGAATGTCATGGTTCAACTTAATATTATTGTTCCAATGGAAACAGGTTTTGTGACTCATGGGACTATTCACCAAATTTACCAAGTTATTTAGTAGTAAACCTCTGGGTAAACCCAAGATACCCAAAGTCCCTCATTCAAAGCCCTCCCTCTTTTTTTCTCGTGTCATTCAAGGAAAAGAAGTTATAAACTGGACCTCTCTCACTTTTACCTGCCTTACTGTGGGATGAGGTCTTTCTGAACAAGCACGTCCTTTAGATATCTGGACTTTCATTAATGGGTTCAGTCTGGGGAACTTGTCTAGTTCCAGAAAGGGTCTAGTGAGGGCTTTCAACTGGGAGCCAGCTGCAGTTTTAAAGTTTACCCTTTATGTTCCAATAGGAGACAGAAACCCAGTTTTCTTAGCTCAAAACAATTTCTTTTAAATTCCAATAGCAAACCTAATGGAACTAATCAACTCAGAGTCATAAGAAATAATATTAGAACCTGGCTAAACATGACAAAGGAAGCAATTTGATATGAGTAAAACACACATTTGTCCACTCAATGCAATTAGAAATATTTTTTTTAAGGACTCTTGCTTGGCTGTTCTTATAAAATGTAACTATTGAAAAAGAAGCTGGCAAGATCTAAAGGACTGGATCTCAGTTCCTGGCCCCAGTGATGGGTTTGGAAATTGCAGCTACAGCAATTAGGAGTTCCAATTTCCAGTTCACAGAAGGTCAGCCCTTGGGGTTCTCCTTGGAGCAGTTCTATACTTCCTCCCAGGAAAGTCTCTACCAACGTGAAGGAATTGGGGACTTGATATGGTTGAATCGGCATATATATATATTGTTAATGATCACAAACATGTTTGGCTCCAACACTTTTCAAATCTTCAGTGGAAGTTCAGCCCTGACTAGCTTGTGTTCTCTTTTCTAACAGATGAGTCACCTACCAACATGTACCTGTTATTTTCTGTGATTCCCTAGACCAGGGCTCCTCAAATCCTGATGTGCATATGAATCCTCTGGCATCTGGTTTAAAATGCAGATTTTGTTTTAATTAGTCTGGAGTAGAGCCCCTGATTTTGTGTTTCCAACAAGCTATCAGGTTGCTTGAGTAGCAAGGCTGTAGTCTTCATACACTAAACTGTATTTTTACTACGTAATATGTGTGACCTTAGAACATTGGTTAATCAAACCAAACTTTCCTATCATAAACAAGAGACTACTTCTTGCCACTTTCGATGGTCTTCAATAACGTTTGGTTTCTTCTAAGAAAATTCTCTGTTCTTTATTATTGCCATTTTGTTGTTGTTGTTGGAGGAGGATATTGAAATCATTTATATTGACTGAAATAAATTACCTGATGGATGTCAGTGATCAGTGCCTACTTTAGAACCAGCCAGAAGTAAGTTCTTCTGTGTCTATAGCTTACACAGCATAGTGTTTTCATGCAATGTTACTAAACCCTGGTCTGGTTTCTCTGGTAAGGGAGATTTCCATAATTGCATGCAAAGCACTAGTAATCTACAGAAATGCCAGCCAGATTTGTGGCACTAATACCTTTTACAAGTCTTATGATTCTAATAACTCAGGGCCCACAGACTGTCTATCTTAAGGTAAGCCTGAAATGATGCTTATTGTATGAGTATGTCATTGATCTCAGAATCTATCCCTAAATATCTGTTCCATAGTGGGAGGCAAGAATCAGCTGAAAAGAAGGAATCTTTGGAAAGCCAAAAACATCTCTACATCAAATTGAGAGAGTGGAATTATAAGGTGAATGCAGTTAACTGGCAGTCACATCTATGTCGAAAACATAATCATCCCTTTAATAAGGAACATTTGCTGTGCTTGACAAACTCACAGTGAAATGGCTGGATCCATAGGAAGGAACATGCTGAAAATGGTTTCAATATGATCCTGTTTTTTCACTCAATAACCATTGATTGAGGGTGTCCAGCCAAAAACAATGAGAAAATGAGCCAACAATAGTCTTAGCCTTTGACCATATTAGATATAGTTGCAGCTGAAATTTGTTATATGTTTCAGTCATAACAAAGCACCCATATGGAACAAATATTGGCAGTATGGCAGCTGATGAAACTAGGAAAAATTAGACAAATTATCAATCGCTCACTCCCAAATTACCCCAAAAAGAAATTAGATCGATTTTCAGTAGCTTTGCTTTCAAATTTCTTCATTCCATGAGTCACCACTACCTTCTGCCAAACTAAATATGTCTATGAACGGCTGGAAACTTTAATGGAAAGAAACATAAAACTCAGAATACGTAGGAAAATTTAAGCTTCTTCATGGAAGACCTTCATGGAAGGCTAGCAAGTCAGGAATGTGTGGAGACAGAAATAATGCATTGACAATACCTTTTGTTTTGGGTGGCTTTTGAGTTAACAAGCAATACAAAATGCATAAACTAGGCAACCAACTGACATGACTTGAAATTAAAGTTATCTCTAAAAAGAAATGAACTCTTTACTATTTTCTTTAACATTTCTAATCCGTCAAACTACTAGAATCTATGAAAACCCATTAGTCCTACAGTAAGGTTGATAAGATTTGGAATAAAGAGACTTGATGATGTTATCCAATGGGTGACAAAAGTTGGGAAAAAAAAAGTTTTCTGATTGGTTAAGGGCTCAGATTTTCAAACACTGTTCTAATGCACTATAACAGAAGTGACTGACTGACAGTAATCCTGAGTTGCTAGTGCTACCTTTATGTGAGTTATCAAGGTTAAGTTTACAGTGTAGTCCTGTGCAAAAACCCTAGATTAAGTGAGGTGACTAAATTGCCGTTCTGGCTTTCCCACCAGTGTGCTTTGTGACCTCATACCTATTATTTTATTTTCTGGATCTTGCTTCCTTCTGGGAAGTGAGAGCACTGAACCAGATTGCTCTATATGGTTCTTTCTAGATCTCCAATTCTTCAATTATGCAGTGGCAAATAAAAAATTACTTATTCTCAGAGGGCTTGTGCTTGTATATTTCTGTTATACTTGTATTGGGGGTTTATTTGCCAGAGATGGACCATTTGTTATGTGCCTTCCCTTGACAACCATCACTCCTTTTAGTATGAATATCTCAGATGAAACAGAGAGGAACTGAGGGGAGGTTCTGTTTTCAAAGCCACTTCCACAGATGGAACTTCTTTGTGAAGGCTCTTCTGGTAGACCTTGAAAATTCTCTGTTGACTAGAATTAGCTTACTGTTGAGCTAGCAGAAATTTTTACCAGGGCAATAGTGAAGGGGTCCCAGGAAATGATATCTCAGATAAGCTTTTTTATCCTATACCTTAAATCTCAGATCCTTAATGGTGGCAGTAACAAGTGGAAAGTCCTTGGGATATATTCTGGGGACTGGTAGAAGGAAATAGTGGAATGATTTTGTCAACATCAAATCAAACAGTTTTATTAAGTGTCCAACACCAGATGCTGTGGAGGACAGAAACAACAACAACAACAACAACAACTTAATTTTTCTGAAAGAGCTCAAAATAGAGAGAATGAAAATTCATGGTAGCAGTGACCAGTATTTGATTGTGAGGTTCAAAAGTGTCTTTGCTAAGTCAAATATTATGTTTCTGAGAGCTGCTGGATGTGAAGCCTCTGAAACAGAAGAACCACCTGCCACATGGTCACTGGGCCATATGGTGATAAAACTCATAATCTTTATTTCATCAAAGACATGCCCAGACAAAAAAATTCAGTTGTCCTAAGTCAGCCTAAGATAAGGAAGGAGTTACACTCAGCAACCTGAGAGTGCAGAGATACTTTTCTGGTTAGTGAATACATTCCCTCTGCTGAACACTGCATTTGAGGGTGAGCAGGAATCAGCAATAGCTTGGGAGAATGGAAATCTCTGACTTGGGAGAATGGAAATCTTTTGCCTACATGTGAAACCTCAGTGACTACCTAACCACCTTGAGGAGACAGAATCTTTAAGCAAGCTTAGTGTGGTAAAGTGATAAGCTCTGCCTTTTTTTTCCTGCTTCCTGCATTGAGGACATGAGTAGTAATACTGGGTGAACATTCTGAAAATCCGTTAACTCTTGGGCCATCTAAATGCAAAGTGATATCTTAAAAGAAGATACCAATATAATTTTCTTTCTGATTAATAAAGTTGAGGTGGTACACTGCCAAATTAACTTTTCTAAATTATAATTATTGCAGAACACTTGAACTGATGGGTCAATACCATTAATAATTGAAGTTGAACCACTGAAATAATTCGTGGTGATGATTAGAGGGACAAGGTAAAGCACTCATCTCATTCAATTAATGGTAGCATATTTGGATGGCCTCTTAGGTTTTCAAAGCCCTTCTATAGTTGAACCTCAAAGCAAGGTGTAATATTTTAGTTCCCACTTTACTAATGAGGAGAATGTAAGAACCAAGAATATTAAGTAACTGCGCCAAGGGGAAGAAATGCTATTAAGTAGGGGAACTGGGTGAGACTTAAATGTGGAACTTCAGTTTCCTATGCAATACTTCATTGATCTTTCTGTTTTCTGCTGGGACTGTTTCTGGGCAATAAAATGCCTCTGATGATATTTAGATCGGAAAGACAGAAAGAAAGAGAAAGATTGTGGCCACCATATTTGAGCCAGGCTTTTTCACTTATGGGACATTGACAGCTATTTATTATATGACTAAGAAGGAAAATGCCATAAATATTGAGGTCATAGATAATGATCTCCTTTTTCATTTGCTCCAGTGGTCATTATCATATTTCTTTTTTTTTTTCATTATAATTCTAAGCACAAAGTTTTGCTTTATACCATTTCTACCTTCCTTTACTGCTGTTACTAAAATAAATGAGTTTCATAGCTATAACACAAAATGGAGTGCCTAAAATACCTTCTACATAGCCTATAGGAAGAGTTTTTTTAATTTCAGAAAAAACTTTTCAAAGCCACAGTGAATGTTCTCACTGTTTAATCTGGGCAATGGAACATAAACTCCTTATTCACCAGTGACTGATAATTATCTTTTCTGTTTCTTTCACTCATGGCTTTCCCATCCCTCTAGTTGCTTCTCTTCTGGAGACCTCTAGTCCAGTAGTTCTCAACTAGGGGTGATTCCACACCCCTACCTTGGGAGGATCAGGCAATGTTGAGATGCTTTTGATTGTCATGACTCAGAGGAAGGATACTAGCATCCAGAGGGTAGTAGCCAAGTCTGGTGCTAAACATTCACAATGCACAGAAGAACTCCCCTCCCCCAGTAAAAAGTTACCTGGCCCAAAATGTCAATAGTGTTGAGATTGAGATACTGTTGCCCATGACACTGCTAGGGAGGTGACTGGGGAGTACAAGAATAAAATAGGATTTAAAAACATGCCCCTTAGTCTCACAAAGGGGCTAGAGCTGGGGGCAGTGGAAGGAGAAGTGAGGAGGCCAAAATCTATAGTGTCCTCAAATCAGTTTAATCCAGAATTCTAACTCTTGGTGCTCCTTTCCCCAGTTTCATAGATAATCAGGAGTTGTTGGCTGCATGTGCGTTGGCTCAATGCAGACTTTCTTAATCACTTGCCTCTGATGAAAGAGCCATTTCATCAGGGTAAATGGCACAGAGGCAGTACCATCTTCCCAGCAATATTCACAGAATTGACTCTATGACTAACCCAATTTCAAAGTTTAAAAAGACCATTCCAATAATCTTTTAATATCTCATAAAGACCACAGATTAAAGAAGAAAGGCTGAAGAGATTCATAGAGCGTTTGCCTGGAAGTCTGCAAAAAAATCAGGTGTAAATTTCTTTTGGCCTGGGGCCGTCAGAGAAATCTCCAGAAAAAAAGCTGATCCAACAACTCGTCAGACTGTTTCAGATTTTCCAGGAGCACAGCTTTGCTAAGTCATTCCAAAGCAGCTCTACCCAAGTTGACATTGGAGAGAGTGACCAAAGAGTCAGAATAATATAATATACAATAATAGTCTAAATTATGACCTTAAGTGGACTTGGAATGCCTAAAGCACATCTGAAGATTTTGTGTAATGTGTAAGAAACAGGCAAGGAATTACTTTAATTTGTGCAAATTTCTACACCAAGGGAAAGTGTTAAACTTAAGTTTCAGGTGAGTTTACTGGAATGAGAGAGCCACCAAGATCTATATTCATTTCGGTGAGCCTGATTGGAGGCCTGTCCCAGCCCATTTTAATATACTGGGTAACTCTGACATAGGCACGGTTCATTGCTGCCAAAAGACAAACACCACATTGGAATCAGAAAAGAGAATCAATAGTACCTTTTTCTATTTCTGCCACTAAGTAACAGTGTGACCTTGGACATGTCACCTCTCTATGAGTTTCATTCTTGATGTATGACTATTTTTCAAGGGGTTCCAACTTTGTAGCAGTCTTTAATTTTACTTCCTTTGAATAATCAGGTATTTTTAAGAAGCAGGGACTTGAGAGATATATACTTAATCAATAATCAGGTCCTTGGGTGTCTTTCCAGATGCTGAAGCATGGCTTTTCTTTTTTTTCTTTCCTTTCCTTTTTTTTTTTTTTTTGGCATGGAAACCCTATCCTGTAGTATGCCTGAGCATTAAATGCAAAAGGTTTTAATTTAAAAGAGTGTGTGGTCTCTACGGGTTGCACAATTTTTCTTTGTGTCCATGCTGCTGCTGATCAAATATTGCAAAGCCATTAATTACCCTAGGACAAATGCAAAGGGCCACATGCAAAATTTCTGGCCAATTGTATAAAGCAATATGCCAGATATAAAGTAAGTGAAGGGTTTTTCTTGGTATTTAAGGTTCAGTGAAAAAGTAAGAGGGGCAGCTATGCCAAGAATGAAAAGCCAGAGCTTGCCAAGTGCTTCTTTAAGTGGCTTTAGCCAATGTGAGACTAAACAATGCATTAAATGGCCTACAACTTAACTGCAGTTAAGGAATCACACGTCAAATAACAGCTCTTTGCTGTTTTAAACATGATATCACATATAGATAAAGACAAACAAAATGCTGTGTTGTCATCTTCTTAGTCTAACAGCTAATAAGGCCTGAAGATTTGAACTTTCCAGGCAACCAAAAATAATTATTTGTGATGTAAGAGCTTGCTGATGTTTCCGAGAGAGGTGTAGGATGGAACTCTGCCTGGGCAGCAGCTCTGGGCAAGAGCAATTTTTTTGCCACCATTGTTGTCAAAGACATCCAGCTTCATGAAAGAGCAAAGGCTTTGTAGCCCATTATTGAGAACAATGAGAAGTCTACTTGAGAGAGATCTTGTACTTGTTTTCAGTGTCTGATTTTTTTGTTATAGACTGTGAAATGGGAAGGAAGTTTGCTAGAGGGGTGAGGTCGGCTCTTCACAGAGGCCCCAAGGAAGGCTGGCATGGTATGTGATGTCTGGAAAACGCCTATGGTAGCCCAGGGAATTTGAAAAATAGAGAAGACAGTCTTGACTGTCTTCTGGATCCAAAGTGCCTAACTCACTAGCCACTTAAGAAACAATACATCCAAAACCAACAGTGTCAAACAGCTGGTTGAATGGTATCTGCACAGGTGAAAGCCTGACATCTAAACCCCAGGCTGTCTCATAACTCCTCCCATAGTCAAGCTGGAGAAGTCTCTTCCTGCTTGGCACACTATCTGGATTATGGCACCTTGTGATCACCTCTTCTTTACCACTCTCTTCCATAAGCCCAGAGAAAGATTCCCAGTCCAAACAAACAGCCCTTTTTCAGTTGGTCTTTGAGAAAAAACAATAGAACTAAGAGCTGCAAGAAATGACGCACGTGACGTTTACTAGCAGAGAAGGATGAAAATGTGAAGTTGTCCAGAAGAAGAGTTCCCCCGGATTGTACTGCATATCCTGGTGCTCACAGGTGAGCTGCAGTATTTACCCTGAGTAGGGTCCAGTCTCTTGAACAGCAACAGCCCCTAATCAAAGATTTTCTTGGGCACCCTGAAGATATTCAATCAGTATTTCCTAAATTTTCTGGAAGATAAAATGTAGGGTCATCACATGAGTATCTCCCTCATGCCTCTTTTCAAAGAAGTGCTCAGAATCAACTGTGTTACTCTCTCTCAGAAAAGGATAGGATTTTTGGAAGCATCTCCCTAAGCCATAACATTTTGGGTCTCTGAACAATGTAAATGGCCAAATGAACATGCTTCTTGGAGACAAGAGACCTTGACTTTTGTTCTAGATCTGTCCAGTGAGGTAAATAACAAAATCTCAGTGTCTCATAATTCTAATTTGTCCAAGGAAGCAATAATTCTTCCCTTCCAGAGATAAAACCAAAGTGAGAGAGCTGATACAAGCGGATTTTGAAAAAGTAAATATACTAGTCAAATACAAGACATTCTTCTTTCTATTGATATTGCTATTACTACTAATAATAGGTTTTATCAGCTACCCCTAAGGAGAGAAAATGAGTGTCTAACTAATTGGGCTGTTCAGATACCTCAACCTTTGCAATAGACTCTGCAACTGACCCCACAAGAAAGTAAATAAGTATGGCTAACATGTGTATGGTGCTTACTGTGTGCCAGGCAGTATTCTAAGTTAATATGCCCTAATACATCAATTCCTTTAATCCTAACACCAGTTCTATGAGGTAAGCCCCATTTTACAGATGAGGAATTGAGGAACAAAAAGGTTAAGTAATTTGCTCAAGGCCACCCACCAAGTAAACTAGAATTCAAACTCTGAATTCTTGGCAGTAGAGACCATGCTCTTGGTCCTGAACCCTTCACTCCTCTGCTTCTTATAATTCTCCATCAGGGAGATAGTCTTAAAGAATATTAAAATGTCAGAAAAATGCAAATTATCTTCTAATTTCTCACAGAAACGATCACTTTTTAAGTGGTCCTTTGTTTGCATAGACTGGTCCTCTTGGGCATATTTAAAGAGTAGTAGCAAGCATTTAGCATTAATACAAAAAACTCCTTACTTTTCTTTAAGAATATCTGTGGCCTAGTAACTTAGTGGTGCTAATGAGGGCAGGGCCATAAGGTCAAACCGCACATGTGCCAAATAATTTCAAAGAGAAAAGCTTTTCCACAGCCAGAGACTGTACCCTTAATTTTGACCAGCTGTCATATAAATGCATGGCTGGCCATCTAAGGGGTACCAAGCCATGGAATACAAATGGTGTGGCTCAACCCCAGCCCCACTCAAAGCAATGCTGATGGTGTATATCTTTGAATGTCCTGAACTATATACTCCCTTCTTTATTTGGAAAGGCTGTTTCAGTAGGACTGGCAAAAGGAAGTTGGTCAAGATTTATAAGCCTATAGATTCTTATTTGCCCCTTCTGGTTTAATAAAGGGCAACTAAAAACTGACCTACTCCCTTGTTCTCACATCCAAGAAAGTGAGAAAATGTAAAGACGAGAACTGTCAGCTGGTCGTTCCTCACAAAGAAACACAGCAATCTGCTTGCTTGCATGAGGCATGTGCTCCTTTGGTTAGATGACCTTCGTGTATTTGGTCATGTCTGAACTTCTGTTCCATTCCCGAGGGGTTGAAATCCAGCTTAAAACAAAATAAAGCGAAACAAAGAAGCTGGCTATTCTTTCTTTAAGTACTGGAATCTTATATCTTTGGCGGCAAACAGAAACTCTTTAGGGAAGATAAAGAACACTAAAAGTTCTTTGGCCACTACTTAAATTTAAGGTTCGACTTTCCTGAATAGGACCAAATCCTTGCTCATTATAACCTGGTCTCTGAGTCTGTTAAAATTAGAAGAAGTCATTTGCTTTAACAAAATTCCCTTGTTTTATGGACAAGGACATTTTGACCCAGGAAGTTTAAATGCCTGCCAAAGTCATACAGCTAATGAGTGACAGGTCTGGGAGCAGTTTTCTGAGCACTATATTTCAAATGAAAGAAGCCTGAGTTAATAATAATACCTAGATCTAGGAAGGTTATTACAATCAATAACCATGAATTTCGTTGCAAAGTTTCACTTAAACTCTATAAAGCAGTATGTTTTAACACATGAAGAATGGCCTTATTTTATTCAGACCTGTTCTTAATAACTATGCATTGGAAGCATGTTTTACAAAACCTATAAATCTGGAATAGCTGAAAGAATATCCAACTTTCTTTTCTCATTGATTTACTTCTCCTTTTTCCCAGACCACTGAGGTAAAGTATATACAGTTTATTTAAGGGACTGTTTATAGACTCTTAAAACTAAAAAGGACCCCAGAAACTTCCTTTCTTTTGGTTGCTCTTAATTGAAACCATCCAAGATGGTTGGTTGTCTGTCAAATTTTTAAGTATCTCCAAAGAGAGAAATTCCACAAGCCCCTAAAGTACATGTTAAAATGTTTAATCACCATGACTGTCAAAAAATTATATCTATGGCAAGCTTAACTTCTTCTTTTTCACTTGAAGCTCTGTTCCTCTTGCTATGTTTCATGCAAAATGAGGTTATAACAAGGCCCCCTCTATGAGGGCTCCGTCAATCTGGCGAGATAATAGCTAGCTCTTTCCCAATGTGCTACTTCATTACGCCACCATTTTTCTCACAGGACTGTGAGAGCACAAGACTGGCTGATACCTTCTCTTACTATGATGCATAGGGAAGAATTAGTAATTAGCTCTTCATTGGAACTTTCATTTTGTAAAATGTCTGGGGAAGCTGCGTTAATTATAGAGGAACTGTTCTACTTATGCTAGAAAAATTGTTCACAAAACAGATAATCTAGAAGGTTGCCTCCACTATGTTGTAGTGGAACTTGTGCTTATAGAGAAATATGAGCTCATTCACACACTGGGTCAGTCTATACAAAGTAAACACTTTTTTTTTTTTTTTAAATTCAGAACTGTTCTGTTTCTAATAGGTTAAAAAAACTCCCCTTGTTAAATATTCTGACCTGACAAAAACAATAATATTGAGGCAATTTTCTTTTAGATATTTGGATTTTAAATGAAGATCAGAAACTTCTTTCCATTCTTAAAAAAAGAAAATGACAACAAAACTATATTTTCAAAATGATTTGAAGCAGCTCAAAATAAAAGTCACAACCACAATAAAACTTTGAAAGTAAGGGTAAAAACAATGAAAAGAGTCAACTGACAGGGAATAGAGGTGAAGAACACTGCTTTCCTCTAAAAAGTATCTCAAAGACCCATAAATGCTTAGAGCTGACTTCTCCACAAACACTAAATCTCAGGGGACAAAAAGGAAACTCAATAAAATTTGTTGACAACAGTTAATGCTTGTTAGAATAATTGGCTCAGACACAAAACAGACCATCAATGTAGGCTTACGGATTATGACCAAAATGCAGACTCTAAGTCATTGTTAGTATCCACCATATTCAGCTGAATAAAAGAAAAACAATTTTATCCAACCCCTGGGTAAATAGGAGGCAGGAATTATCCAAAGTACGTGACAAACTTAATTCTTTATGGTTCTGAAGACTAAGATTCCAAATAAGTAATTCCATTCCATTCAACTGGATTCAGTTGGATACAATTTAATTCAAGCTTGTCAGTTCAGTGATCAAGATGAGATGAGACTCTACTATCTCAGCCAGGGATTGAGCTAGATACTGGGATTCCATGGTAAATAAACAGTCTATGGCATCAAGAAGCCCATTGAGAGTGTAGATCCTGGTTAGGTGATTTCAAATGGGACAAAATATTCAGGAAAAGGGTAAAGAACCATAATCTATTCTCCTATGATTATTTTTCTCTTATGACACTTGAAAATACTTAGGTGTATTTTTTTAATCTCCTAACTAGGCTATGAGTTCTTTGAAAGCAAAGTCAATTTCTCATTCATTTCTAGACATATCACTCATGCCTAGTACAATGTCTGACATGTAGCAGATGCTACATTGATGTTTTGAATTAAAAAACTTAAAGGGGTTAACTTCTTTTGGACAGAAAGGATTGTCCAATTCACTAGAAAGTTAAAAAAGAATAATTTTGGTCTATGTCAGACAAATAAAATATGTTAAGTCATGGAATTCTATAAGGCAGAATTTGTGAAACAGTCTCAGTGACAATACTGACAACAATCACAACAGTCTATGAAACCATTTTCGATCCAATGTCATACTCTGAACATCAAAAGCTGCTGAATATAACCTTTCCCTTTCAAGTTATTAGAATGGAATCGAAAAATATTTGCTAAAATTTAGTCATTGTAGTAACAATAAAAGAACCTTTTTGGTGCCTTGAAATCGGTTTTCATCCTAGTTGTCCAATACTTTTAACCATCTGTGTGCACATATATCAGGATTATATGGTTACTTGAGACCAAATCATTATTTACATTCCCATTTTTCATTATCTAATGCAAACATCACAGGCACAGAATGATCCAGTTTTCTTGCACTCTACATGGAAATCCTGGAACACATCAAGTTGAACAAGACAATTCATCCTGGCACATAACAGAAGACAATTGTGGGCTTGGCAGTTACCTTGATCCTTGGATCAAAGGAAATTGCAAAAACAGATTATCAAGGCAAAAAAAAATCCTCTCGGACATAATATGTGAGAATTACTCATTCATTTTTTATATGTGGATCAGTAGCAGCAAAGTAAAGAATAATGACATCTCATCATTGGGTGATGTTGATGTAACACATTTGCCTTTCATTGTATATTTCAAAGGTACAAGAAGTCTGCTATTTGAAAAGTACTCACCCAATGAACTTATTCATCAACCCTACAATAGAGAACTGGATAGAATTTCTTTATTGCCAGAAAAATAAATGAATTCACTCTATTAAAGCATTAGTTGGAAACAGAGAAGGGTGTTTACCCATTCAGGTAGCACTTCTCATTCTCTGTCACTAGTTGTTTAAAGACTATTTGTTGCCAAATCTATGGTGAGTACAAATCATCAGTCCCCCATTGGCTTCTCCCTTCCCATCTCCCCGACTCATCCCAGACTGCTCTATACAGCCCCCCCCCACACATACTCACACTTGTGCATACACTGCACATACACACAGGCACACACCACCTTCCCTGGGAAGAAGATGAGAAAGACTTGAAGTGTGTGAGTCATCAGAGGAGCTATTCAAAGCTTAGTGGGCAACTGAGGTAAGCTGTCTACACTCGAGTGATAATGAACCTCTAAGAATGATTCATGCTCACTGAGGACCTGAACATCAGTTTCCTGGAACTCTCTAAAATTCTAAATAATTATATAGAATGAGCAATTGGCTTTAAATCTTTCACAGTCCTATACAATAAGGACAATAAGATATATTATACAATAAGATGGATGCCTCTGAGGTAGATTCTGTAAGTGCTCATTTCCCCCAGGCAACATTGGCTTATGTTTGTGTTTATTACTTGCAAACATTGACTGTGCTGTCTATTTTTTATTGACTGTCAGCTTTTTAATCACCTGAGACCTACTTATGGGATAAGTAACCCCACACTTGTCAGAAACCCTTTTCCAGATGGAGATATCACAGGAGAGTCCCAGAGAAAAGGAAGGCAATAACAAAACATCAAGGTCAATTTGCATAGAGGACAAATTAATATGGCATTTCACTTTGCATTTAGAGAGTGGCTCTGTTTTTGCAAATGTGCCTTTGAGCAAAGTTCACCTTCTGTCCCTGGTGCTTTCATATTGCATGGTGACATCTGGGATTTGCCCCTTAATTCTTTTTCCCAGTCCACCTTACTATTTTACTCTGAATTACCTAGCACTTAAAACAGGCCTCGATGTTTCCATATGTTTATATGGGCATCCACAGATCACAAGAACAAAAACTTCAATTCCCCAGGGTCATTCTGTCCCCTTCCTTTTACTGAAAGGAAAAGAATAGTGAGGGTAGAGTACAATAATTTTGGGAAAGCTCGGCAAGAAGCAGTTAAAAGACAAACTGCTAAGGAGGAAAATTCCATCCTAAAGCTGCAAAACCTGCCACAGCCCCGCTGACACACTAGGCTTAGTTTAAGGTGAGGAATCTCAGAGGCAGAGGACGGCAGCCAGCCATGGGCAGTCACTCAGTTATTCACACACTCCCTGCGGTTGTAAATCCACAGAGCAGTGAGAGGGGGGGCTACTTACTGAAATAAAAACCCCTGTCTCCACACACGAACTGAAGAGCATCCACCAGTTCAGCCCCACAGAGCGTCTCTGGTCCAGCTGTCGCGGAGCTGGTGAAGGTGAGCAAGCACAGGGCCAGGTAGAAGAGATGAGAAGAGGACATGATGTGCAACTTTACCTGCCAAAAGAATAGAAGGATGGTCATGTTTGCTCCTTGGTCCCTGCAAGGGCAGTGGGGGTGAGACAAAGGTAAATCAGCCCTAGCATTCCATTATTGCCATAAGTTAGAATTACCCTGCACAGAATTGTAACAAAGTGCAAGACAGACCACAGGGTGGTGGAGACTGAGCATGGTTTGGCATCAAACAGCCTGTGTTTAACCCCCTCGCCACTCTGGACTTCACTGAACCTCTTCTTTACAAGTTCCATTGCAATTCAATGAGATAAAATAGCTAGAAACATTTACTATATAAGTGGAAAATGCTATTATCACAGTAGAATTCTATAGCACTCAGAGATCCTGATAAACCTTTTGAATTATCAAAGGTTAAACTATGCTCATTCCAGATTTGGGGCCAAATACATTTTATTAATTTAAATTCTCTAAAGATTGTTGTCCACAGATGGCATAGGCATTCATTATGGACCAGAATATTAAGTTAACTAGAACAGCATTTTCCAGCTACTGATTAAAGATAATTTACTGTGGATAAAAAAGTCATTGCAAAAATGTTATATGTCATTATAGGTTTTTTTTTTTAATTTTTTATTTTTTTAGATTTTATTTATCTATTCGTCAGAGAGAGCACAAGCGGGCAGAGTGACAGGCAGAGGCAGAGAGAGAAGCAGGCTCTGTCTTGGACAAGGAGCCCGATGCGGAACTCGATCCCGGGACCCTGGGATCATGACCTCAACCGAAGGCAGCGGCTTAACCAACTGAGCCACCCAGGCATCCCTACAGGGTTTTGTTTTTGTTTTTGTTTTCACTTAATCAGAGAGAGAAAGAGAGAAACAGAGACAGAGAGGAAGACAGATATTCCCCTTACCTGGGGAATATCAACAGTTAACAAAACTGCAAGTGGAAGGGAAAACAAAACAAAACAAAACAAAAAACCAGAAACAGGAAAAAATTAGGAATGAATTTAGGAATGAAATTGGCTCATGCTAAGTAGACCCTACATCTTCTGTATTCTAAAGCCTTCTGTGTCAAGTAAAATATCAAATCAACATATGCGGAGAGATTGCCTTCCATGAATAAGGCATTGGGCTCAAAACCTGCAAAAGATTTTTTTTTTTCCTGTCACAGGAATTCTGACTTTATGTCTTAGAGGGACTTATGTGTCTCTGTAACCATTTTATAGCATAATATACTGAGGGACCCCCATAATAGCCAAATAACAGTCTGGCTGAAGGCAGAATTTCTGTGGCTCAGGGCTTCATCCTCTCTCAAAGTAGTAGAAACAAGGTTAAGGTCGCTAAGGTGATCACTAACTTTTCCATATCGCTCCTTGTGGCACAAAGATGTGGCTTCTTCCAGGAAGCCTCCCAGGGTGAGTAGCTTCACTTCCCTTAGATGCATTTATTTTCAGTGGTCTTAGAAGAATCATTGGCCGGATGAAAGCAAGGGACCGTATCAAAAGGGTCATGGAGTTACGCTGGAAGCGATCATTATAAAAAGAGGATTTCTGAACCTCACAGTAGTGGCAGGCCCATTCAACTCCAACACTTTTGGTGAAACAGACTCAGTCATTTGCCTTCCTGGCCCTCCATGATCTCAGAACCTAATGGCTCTCTACATCAGTGGCAGAGTTTGCTCCATCATTTTAATTAAGATTTCCATTTTTGTGGCCAGAACTTCAGCTCAGCAACTGGAGAAAAAAAAAAACTTTAAATCCTTGACTCTCGTTAACACAACATAAATACTTAGTTAATGCTTGTAAAACAGTTTAAGATGAAAAGTGCCCTCCATTTGCAAACTATCATAAATAATGGACATAAAATAGAAGAGGAGGTAAAATCTCAACTGAACACTTCTTCCATTTTCTCAATAGGACCTCTGCATGGAAACCCTCTATCCCCACAGAGCCAAAGTCACCAAGACTGATAGAAACAGATTCTCATCCAATCTGCATTTTTTTTTTTTTTTTTTTTAGTCATAAAATAATTGGTGGGGGTTTTCCCCTTCAGTATTTCCAGTGGAAATCGAAACAGTTCCAACCTGTCTGGATTTCATTGCCTTTTTCAAAAGAGCAAACTCCGAATTGATCTTATAGAACATACCCCACACTCTGGCAATGGGCCAGTTCTAGAATGCATGCTATTCTGCCAATCTTATTTCTCCATCCCTCCCTTCTTTGTTGAGTTTATAGTAATGCTGAAGGCCAAGCACCTGTAACTGTAGATGGCTTGAAGTTCTTCTGTTCTCATGAAATCCATGGAAAGAGGTAGCCTTAGTGAATTAAGAACTCCGTGAGATATCAGAACTATATTTTACATAGTTATTTCTGGCATAACACATGTAAGTTCTCACATATAGACCACTGGCACTTCAAAATATAGATTTATTTTTTATAATTTTTTTCTTTTTTCTTTTTCTTTTTCTATTTTGCTGAGTTATGTTGGTAGATTAAATATTAGCACTTACAGTTCTAGGATAAGAGAAAACCTCCACTGCATTTTCCTTTAGTTCAGGGAACAGTCCAGCACACCCACAGAGAACCAGAGAATTTTATCACATTATGTTCCCCCCAAAGAAAGCAATAACAAACTTGCTTAGGGGTTAAAAGTTTGAAACAAGTGGCCCCATATGTCCGTTCTTTTCTTGTTCGTCTATTTTGCCAGGCACAAAAGAAACAAAGAGAGAGAAAGGAAAGATAGAGAGAGAAAAGAAGGAAGAACCAGAAGGAGAAGAGAGAAAAAAAGAAAAAAAGAATTCAGAGCACTGTTTCTCAAAAATCATTCACAAATTCAAAATTTAAGAGACCTTTCTTTTTTATCTTAAGTAAATGGAATATCAATTGATTCCAGATGTCTGGGTTACAATGAAAATGCCCAGCAAAATTTAAGGGCAATAGTCATAAGAAAATACTCACTGTAGGTGTAACCATTTTTTGTGTGTTCCAGATCTTTTACAGCAGGTCAGGGTGGGTATTATGAAGCTGATGTGAATAGAAAACTGAGGACTTAAAAACATGTGCTGCTTTGTGGGTGGGGTTTGTGAAAGCATCTAGTTACATTTGGAGACCCAGGCAGGTATGCCATTAGCCTGGGTAAACTGCCTTTTGTCCATTCAAACAATGAACAAATTGCACAGCTGGGATTTGAGTCCATCTTCCCCCTCCAACCCCCCCCCCCCCCTTTTACCCCTGACCCCACCCACCCATCCCCTGCCAGCTCAAGGCACCAATTTGCATTGTGTGCCTATTGTAGCTGCTCGGAACAGGGATCCCAAGCTCCAGTCTTCTGCCTTACCCTTTTCCCTCTGAACCAAAACACTTACAAATATCTTGAGACTTACAGTACAATCAGCTTGTGAGTTCTGCCTCTAGGCAAGACACCTTTACTTAATTGAATTACATTTGAAGGACCATGCAGCTCCCTTAAGCTACTTCTTGTTCCAGGTACAGGGGAAAAGCAACAACATTGCTAGTACTATTTCTGAAACGTTCATTTGGAGACAGTTTTCCAAACTTGTAATCAATGCAGAGATAACACTCAACAACACCTTTTATGATCACCTAAGTAGTGAGACAAAAACCTGAGCTGTCAGACCACATATATATATTATATATATAGCATAGTATATAGTGTATAGAGAGAATTCATTTCTTTTAAAAAGCAAGATAGTCAGCATGTGTCTTGGCAACTGGAAGGTAGCAGAATCAGGTACCCCACAAAGATGTAGTCTTAACTCCTAAGCCACTTACTTGACTAAGAAAAATCCTAGTGGTGGAGTATTTGAAAGCAGCGAATGAATGCTGTACTAAGTGGCAAGGACGTTTTATGAATTGAGCTCTTAGGCAATTGCACTGAGGAGCCAGTGACAGCGGCTTAAAAATGCTTGCAAACTGGAAAAACACAAGTCTTGAAGGATATAATTTTGCTGAGAATGGAAACTTGAACTAGGGCCAGTGATTGGAAACGAGAAGTTGGCATTAACAGCGGCAGCCAAATTTACCTAAAGAGACTTTATAACACCGAGTATAAAAATCAGAGTTTTACAACACAAAATCCCAAGTCCAAACTTCACCTATGAAAGTCCCCTTCCAAAGAGAAAACTTAAACATGCAGTTGCTAGAAAGTTTCCGCTTTCCATATATACAACATGCATTTGTTTAAATCATACAAATATGCAGGATCAGCAAGAGTTGTCAAGTTCTGTTTCAGAAGAGCATATTAAACTTCGCTGTAACTTTGACTCTCTGGGCAGAAGTGCAGAGAGTTCTGGGACCTTAGCTCCAAAGATCATATTTAAAAGCTTTAACATCACCTAAAAGGTAACTCTTCATATGTAGCATGCTTGTAATAAAAAGTCCTGACAACTTAAAACACACACACACACACACACACACACATACACACACACACATGCATACACATGAACACAATCTTAAAAATAAAACATCTGCACCTGCAAAAAAAAAATCTAAAAGTTCATATCCATGCTCTATAGCCCTTAACCATAGTCAGGATTTAAAGGAATCGTCTATAATGATACCACAGAAGCCCTGCAGAAGTGGAGGATTTAGCATAAGTACCTTGCAATAGTTTCTACTCATACAGATATCTGTGTAAAAGCATCCATCTCCCGGAGCTAGTTTTTCAGATCCCACAGAATTACATATTCAGCAATTTATAAATAACTCCCAGTTCCGAAACAATGAAAATTCTAAAGTGAATAACATTTCTAGGCAGAAGCAAACAGTACACAATTTAAAGAAAATTCCCCAATGACTTCAAAGAGTAAGAAATATTTACCTTCAAGAAATCACAAAAGCAGCACTTAAATAATTGGTTTGGAAGACTGCTGATTTTTCCCATTGCTTCTGAAGTGCAAAGTCTGGAAATGAATTGGTTAGCAGGAATAATGAGGCAAAAAGAAATCCAGAGAGATGGGAGATGTTGAGAGCAATGTCACATTTCAATTTTGAGGACTTTATTCCATTGCGCAGGCTCTATCTGCTCTGAATTTAGCAGTGACAGTGAGATTTAGCAAACAGAAGAGGGATTTAGAGAAAATCCTCACATTTATCTACAAAACACAGACACTGTAGACAGGAAACAGCTGGGGGAACATTTGCCTTCTCTCTCTCTCCCTCTTCTGGCAAAGTTATCGAGTAAGGACTTTTTTGGGCATGGTGACAAATAACATCATACCTTTGCATTTTAAAACTAGAGCACAGAAGCATTTTTTTCCCTTAAAAGAATGTGTGTTAGTGACAGGGTTAGCAGACATTAATATACTGATGCTGCCATAGAAAATAAGGATCTGTTCTCTGATTAACTTTCTACTGGGCATGGAGACAACACATCTGCTAATACACCTTACCGGTATTAAAAGAACATACAATGGAGGATGGGCAAACAATTTAATATTCCAGGGCAAATGCAAAATTAAAAAACAGAAATGAAGAAAAAACCATCTCAAGCAAACCTCACAATTTTAACCCTGAAACGACTGGGATAAAGTAGGTTGGAAGACAGCACTGGGGTGACCCCTTGTCCTAGTTGCCAAGCAAGGGGAATGATCTCATTTCCTAGAACCTAGAAAAGGGGCAGGCAGCATTGCAGTTGGCTCCCTTTAGGACACTGTCTCATGCTTTTTGCCCGTGACAGGGCAAAGACTTTGCTAAGCTATAAAGCCAATTGAAAAAAATAAAATCTTTTTTTTCCTTTCTCTACTAGGCTTCCTATCACCAGTGTCGCCCCTGCCCCCGCCACCCTGCCCCCGCCCCACCAAGGGGAAGGGCACCTGAGGGGCAAACTTCTTTTCCATTACTCATATTTTTCTGCATAACTCAAACCTGTGTGTGTGTGTGTGTGTGTGTGTGTTTTCTTTCTCCAATTTTTGTGTATTCTAAATAACACCAGCTGGCTAGCAATACCCTCTCAAGGGTTATGATGTCATTCAAATCCCTCAACTGGATGAGTGGCCGGCAACATGGTCCAAACCAGCTGTTTTGCTATTTATAATGTATACTTGCCTTTGCCATTGAGAATCAAGTTCTGATCTTTTATCAATACAGTTTGTACCAATTGCTCTTTGGTTTTGTGAGATAGTAGATAAGAAAGTGGATTATGAAATAAGGTTGCAAAAGCCCAGATCAGACATATGACACTTTCCCTAGATGTCTATCCAAGCTTGGTTTCCCAGGGTTGGTGGAAATAACCTGGACCTTGCATTTCTCTCTCGTGATTCTCAGGGGACTTGATGAGACTGACGCAACAAATGAAAACAGAGGCTGCTGGATACCCTAGTCTACACCTTTATGGTGTCCTGTGGCCGGAAAATTGTTTGCAGAGGTGAGTGCCCTCAAAGGAAAACCTGGTTGGTTTTGAAAGGGAGCTGGGGCTGGTCAGGTCTTCTGTGTAGTTAGTAACTTACGGCAATGTTTACCTTCCAAAAAGAAGAATTAAAAATCTGGAGTTATGCTGTTTGATGGTGCATCCAATTCAGCATCATTTAGTGGGTGTCTGCTCTGTGCCCAACACTTACATCACAGTCAAAGCCCTGCAAGGGCTTTCAGCTGAGGGGCAGAGCCAGAAAGGAAAATGTCACTGGCGTGTGGTAGGTATGTACTCTTTTAAAAATATGAACACTGCACATGAAAGGGAATAAGAAATTCTCTAGAAAGACAGGGAAGTGAAACTCTTTGGGCAATCCAGAATGACGGATGTGTCACGAGAGGGTTTGGGGTACATGGTTGGGAAGTTTTGGTGGATATGATTTCATCCGAAGCCTATGCACATAAGCATCTTCAAGAGGTGGCTTGGTAGGGAGCCACAGGTATGTGGGCACTTCCTGTCCTTAAATAATAGTCCAAATCTTCCCTTAATGAGCTCCTCTTCGTGAAGTTAATTTATGACTTGATTTACCAAAAATCTTTTCTGCAGCCTTTGTGGATCATGCCCTTTGTGAAAAACAAAGTCCATCCTTTCGTGGACTCTAATGACGTAGATTGTGTTAAACCAAAGAACTGTACCTATTGCCCCAGTAGAAAGAAACACACTTTCCCAAGTGTGTTGGCTGGAGTCTTGGTGCTGGGAGCCTTGCTTGACCGCTGTGCATCTTCACAGGTGAAGGCCAGGAGGTTCCTGTTGCAGTTTTCACATATTTTAATCTCTCCAAGATGTCCTAGAAGCTCACTGCATTTCTCCAAGGCTGTCACCCAGTCTGATGTACTCTCTTGGTATGCACTGTGCACAGATCACCTTATCCCCAACCGTTTCATGTGAAAGGCTGTTTGGGATACAGAACACATATTGTTCCCTCAGACATTTTGCTCCTGAGATATCGACACACTGACTCACAGTCTCTTGGTTTTATAACCCCAATTACCCTTAAAGGATAATTGGGTTTTAATTTATGTCCCAGTTTTTATGCCACAATCAAAGAAAACTGAAATTTCAGTGAGTCGTAATTATCATCAGCTGTGCTGTGGAAACATTCCGATGTGAGCTCTCAGGTTCCAATAGGAAAAGCAATTTCCTGAAGTGATTATTGTAGACTTCGATATGGAGAATGGTCTGTATTTCTGGGTAGGGTGAGCCGGTGACAGAGCAGGGCAATAATTCCTACAGACATAGCCATTTTCTTTGCTAATTCCGGGAGTCAGTCTGAACGGGAAAGGGGCAATAAATGTGCCACATGATTACCTTTTAATAACTGAGAGCTGTAGCTGTTTAGGAGAAAAAGAAATGAAATGTATCTATTACTAGACAGTCCAAGGTGGTAGTAAATCTAATCCGAGAAAAAGTTCAGGTCATGCGGTCCCACTGGGAGAAAAACATACAGGGTCATTCTAAAATTACTGGATCATTATGTAGTCTCCTGCCCAGAACAATCTGACAGGTATGGGAATTGTGTACCACCAAAATAGCTAACTGCAAGGATGCGTTCATCATGAAAATATCCACTCCTGGAAATTCAGAGATTCACAGTTTCACCTTTTGCATGTGTAATGCCTGTGGGATATAAATAACTCTCCCCGAAAGCCAGCTTCTTGAGTAGTGTATTTGCATAAAGCTGCAGCCTCAGAAGACTTCTGACACCTCTGTTAAAGAAAAAAAGAAAGAAAGAGAGAGAGAGAAAGAAAGAAAGAAAGAAAGAGGGAAGAAAGTTGTTCATCTCTTGAAAGAACAGGCTGATTGAGATTCACAGAAAGGGGTGGGCAAGGCCCAGCCTTCACTCTTTTTGCTGAAGCCCTGTTCCCAGACGTCCCAATGTCAACTTCAGAGGAGGTCATCCAAAAGGCAATTTCAGATCTATGGGCAACAGGGTGTATATACTAACAATTTATTTCATTAATGTCTTTGCTGACTCCCAAGAAAAGCTCAGGGTGGATATTTAGCGGGAAGGGGACTTTGGGATCAGATAAATGGTGAGGTCTAAGGTTCTAGGGCCATCCACGAGGCAAAGAATTAGGGAACTCCTGGTTGTATGTCTTGGATTACGATTTGTAAGGACAGTTGGTCTGGGAGTGTATTCTGCAGCATTCGAAATCAAGGCCTTGTTAAGTCAGAATGTAAAATTCAGAGAAAAAGGACGGACCTCAAAAATACAACGTGCTGCTGACAGGGGCACCGATGTCAGCTCGGAAAGATCTCATAAAGAGCTCTGTTGTTCCTCAGAAAGATCTTTAGCTCAAAGGAGCTGCTTTAAATCCTTAGAGGAGCATTTTCCCCACAGCTAGGGAAAACGGTAATAGGGAGAAGAAATCTTCTCACTAAATAAATCAGTGCTTTCTTTTCAACATTAAACTTGGATCTTATTTCTTCAAAAATGTCAAAAGGGCAAATGCTGAAAACAGTCAGAAGCAAAACTGTTGTGGTTTGGGGAGTGAAAGAATTCTTCGTAATGGCAGACAAGGAAGGAGTCACTGCATGGGTCGAGGATGGTTTAGTGGAGTGAGAGAACCTGAGGGCTCGCCACAAATACCCCAAGTTGAACAGAAAGTGGGGAAAGGAGACACCAATTCCAAAGTTCAGGGGTAGTACCTCCATACGCACTTTCTTTCGAAATCGAAAAAATGTGCGCGCCGCCTAGTGGCCTGTGGGGAAACTGCCACGGCAATCTTCAGGGTTAATGTGTGTATGGGAAGAATGGGGTGTTTTGAAAAACTTTGGATTCAAATGTACTTTAAGATGCACTGATGTTTAATCTTCTCATCTGTCTGAAATAAATAAACTGGGTATTTGATTTGCTGTAATTTTTAAAAGGGGAAGAGAGCTAAGGGGAGAAAGAAAGATGATAACTCAGTGAGGGTGCAAATGTCTTCTCCGTGGTTGCAGTCCCAAAGCTGAGCTTCTGGTATGAGTTCAAAACATTTTGTTGATTTAATGAAAGTCTGGAAAATAAGTGATGTTAAAAATAAAACAATTTCACGTGAAAACTATCATAATCTCTCTTGAGAGTGAAAAAGAAAAATGCAGGGTGGGGCATTGATGGATAGAAAAGTAACTTGTTTAATGAAACAAAATGCAGTGGTTTTATCCAGAATTTAACAATACGGTTTTATTTTCATGGTATTTATTTTTAACGATAACTTCTATTTAAGGCAAGTGATGCTGTTTTTGAAACAGATATATAACTCTCAAAAAATCAATTTAAGAAAAAATTGTTTTAAGTAAGTAAATACTATTACAAGTGGCCAACAGTTATGACTTAAAAAAAAAAAGTGTAATTGGTATTTGAATGTCTGGTGTTTGAGAATCACTGCAGTAGAACTTGCTGTGTGCTGGGGAAAAAAGTCCATAGCCACAATGAAAAAGCAGGGAACAAAGAAAAATATCACCTATATATGTATTAATTATGTATCTTGGTAATTTAAATAACCTTCTAAGCTCACACTCATTTTTATTCTAGTCTTTCATAGAGTTTAAAGATGTTGAAAAAAGTTTGGAGGAATGAATAGCATTTTTTTTAATTAAATTTATTTATTTTCAGCATAACAGTATTCATTATTTTTTTCACCCCACCCAGTGCTCCATGAATTACTTTTGAGTTAGGTCTTGAGGTATGAGTTTACCTTCAAGATGACAGGAAAATAGTAAAGGCTGTTCTGGGCAGAAGGAACAGCATGGACAAAGTTGTATAAGAATGAGGAAGTTCCCAGTGTTTGGGCAATGTGGGGGATGAGGTTGTAACCATGATCTCAGATTTCTGTACTGTGGAGGCCCTTTGGTTTTCTCCTTTCCCCATCAGTTAGTGCTTGCTTAGCTAAAGGACTGGAAAACAATCTTAATTCTCTCATGACCCCCCAGTATAAAAAGATTTGTATGTAGACAAATCTGTGATTAATTCTGGGAATGGCATCATGCCTTGAGGTACATGTGAAACAACAGACCTGGGTTACGTTACAACATAGGTCAATTTGAGAGCAGTGCTAGGTAAGAAGAACGAAAGTGTCTATCACTCACTTAATGGTCTTTCCAGACCTTCCATTTTGAAAGATTGAATTGTTTCTACTTTGGTAAGTACTTTTTAGTAGAAAAATGAAATAATTATACTTGATAAAGATTTTGCACAATAAAGGTTGATGCAAAAAGGTCTTGTTTCTGATGAGCCCTGAACTTGCTAGGAAAACTTACTCATCAGAGCTTCCCACTCTTCATGTGGGTCAGTTAGAAAAGTGTTGTTGTGTTCTTTGAGAGCAGGGAAAATAGCCTCTAGCCTTAATTCTTTATTTAAAGATGGCTGCTAGGGAATATTTCAGACTGCTTCCTGACAAGGTTCCCTGCATAAATAGCAGTTTGAGTAATCAATTGAAGAGGAGATACAGATTCTAGGGAAACTCTTGGTAATGATCCATTTGGTAAGCATGTACCCTTGGAAACTGTACCTTATCCTCTGCCAAGCACAGACCCCTGATCCCAGAGTGAAAGTCAGCCGTGGACACCTTGCAGAAATTCAGATATGTCTAGAACATACTTTGTTCCTTTTCACAGCACATGGTGTAGTCCTCAGCTTCTTTCAGAGCTCAAAATAAATATTTAAACACAGTTGTACTTACCAGAGTTCTCCAGAGAAACAGAGTCGATAGCATCAATCGATACCTATCTATCACTATCTAAATTTATTTTAAGGCATTGGCACATGTGAATATGGAGGCTTAGCAAATCCAAAATCTGCAGATAGGCCTGCAGGTGGAAGACTCAGGGAAGAGTTGCAGTTTGAATCCAAAGGTGGTCTGTTGGTAGAATTCCCTCTTCTTCCCGGGAGGTGTTCAACTAGCTGGATGAGGCCCACCCACTTTATGGAGGATAATCTGCTTTTACTCAAAGTCTACTGATTTAATTCTTAATCTTATTTAAAAATTATCTTCACAGAAACATCTAGAATTTGATCAAAATTGGCCAAGACGTATATATTAACCAGCACACCCTGGATCTGTAAAGGTATACTCAATAGTCCGCCCTCACTTAAATTGAACAATAATAAGAGTCTTTCCCCAGTTTCAGAAAGGAAAACTCAAGTTAATGGATTATATTTCCCAATTCTGAGTTTTCCTCCCATACATTTTCCTTAAACCTTTGGCTCCTATACTCATTATTCCCTGATCATTTATAAAAGGAAGTCACAAGGCACTTGCCTTGACGATGTCATTATATTTTATGAAGATGCTAGTCATTAGTGCCCAAAATAACCCTGCTTTTCCCCTACCACTAAGGGGGACAAATGTGCATATAACACTCACAACACACTCATATGCCTCAAACACATGCACACATAAATATTTGAGCTTAGTTTCTCTAGATAGTAGGTAATGTATTCATTCCCTTATTTTAGAAATAGATGTTTATATCACTGGAGAGAAGTTTCAGGCCTATGGTGTTATCTTGCCTTTTGGCAAAATGGAGAGAGAAATTTCCTCATGCTTGTGCCTTCAGAGACTGACGCCTTGCCTGGCTTTATGGGGGTGATGGTCCTTTCAGTAGTGGGACAACAAGTAATTTTAACCTTCTTCTTAATACTTTTCTGCATTTTCCAATTATTATTATTTTCTATATTGAGCAGGTATTACTTTTATAATCAGGAAAAGTCCAAACAATTATTGAAGACTTCATTGATGGGTGTTATCTGTTCCTAGTATTGACTTAATATGTAGCATATATGTGTGTTTTTGGAGTGGATGTGTATTTAGTAACTCGGTTTACCTCTGCAAATCTTTCGAACTTCTACGATTACTGTCTTATCTTGGCTTACTTACATGACATGTATATGTACACGCTCATCAAACATCACCCTCATTCTGGCACTCTCCCTTATAATGTCTAAAAAAGGTTCAGCCTCCTTCTCTCAACTTGCCCAGCACTGTTCTAGTTTTGAATTAATGAATTCCTGGTTTATTGCATGAGCTTCTAAACAGTCTTCCCTCATGTCAGTCTAGCCAATTCTGGTTTCCATCGTCAAATGCCATGTTCATGTATTTCACACCTCTTCAGAGTCCGTTGGCCACATCTAAGTCTCTCTCCTCCCATCCATAACACCCCCTTCTTCAGCAACCTCTTCTCTTTCTAATGCCTATCATGGCTTCTTCACAACCTGTTGTCCATTGGTATAACACTAGCCCCAGCATAGTGCTTGCTTTTTAATAGTTTCTCAATATATATTTGCTAGTTAATAATGATAATAATCTCTAACATTATTGAGTATATGTTATATTCAATTTTTTATTCCATTATTAGCTTAATTGTCTCCCTTAATTCTCACTTACCTCAACGAAATATTCTATTTCCACTTTCATTCCAAAGTGCCTGGTGCAGTTCTTGGAACATAATCAGATTCTCAAAAATATTTGTTGGATGAATGAAGAGAAAATTGAGCTAGGAGAATTTAATGGTTTGCCTAACGCCCCATAGCTGGTAAACTACAGAGTCAGGATTCAAATTCAGGCTGGTCTAATATACAACATTGCATGATTTGCACAACTTTGGTAGCTGAATGATCTTTTTCACTATTTTGTTATATGACCCCTACATCCCCCATTGTAAAATGTTGTACTCACACTGCTGCTCAATAAAGAGATGATTCATTCTAAACATGAATTTAGAATAACTGTAATACTAATTTCCGAAATAGCTAGTCCAAAAAGTTCAGAGATGAGCCCTTAGGGTGGAGTCTGGGTAGAGCCATGTGTGGAGCATTTTAGGAGAAACCAACAAGGAAAGATTATGTTTACTTCCAACCTGAGCTGCTGCTTCAAAAGCATAGAGAAAAAAGTCCCTTCAGATTTTTCACTATACTATGGGACTTCTAATAAAGCAAAACAAGTAACCAAATTTGCTTCAATGGACAATTACTCTCAAGGCGCAAATGGTGCAAGAGTCCAAGGCAGAAAATCAGGCAGAGCTTGCCTCAGACAGAAAACCACTTTAACTCTTATGATTGCCTTAAGAACAGAGTATAGATTTTTAGGATGTAGATGAGGGCAGCTGTAGTAAAGCAACTCACGCTGCCAAGCATCTATCTACTGCATCCTACTCTGATTTATATTAATTTTGTTTCAATGAGACACAAACACCTTAACATTTCCTATTTAAGGGTTATTTATGCTCAACTTCTTAGACACTTAGAGATTAGGGCAAACTCAATCTTTGGGCAAACTCAGTCTTTTTGTTTCTGTACTTCTTAAGTTTAGGGAAACATCTACCGTTGTCCTGGGATAAGAAACATAGCAAATCCCTTTCAACCTGCCTTAGAACCAGTGCCGCTTGACAGTTCTTAGAAAGCTATGACTTTACCTGTCTGGCAATTCCCAAGTGGGGCTCAGGGTGGATTAGGGACAGTTCCTAAGTCTTACAGACTTTACTCAATTCAAGGTGGGATGGTTTGATCAGACTGTATGCTTGCTAATTTGTATTTTGGCCTTTTGCTCCCAGTTATGCTTTGTGTTTGTTTATATCCCCCTTTCTTTCCACTCTTTTGCTGGCTAATGAATGCTAACTGAACTAGTTCCCTTTAATCAACTGCTCTCTGGCTTTCCATCCTTGATTCTCCACAAGGAAGCCGGTGACTTCAGATTTGGATCTTGCTGGGGCTAGATCACTGCCAATCCAACTGGCAGCCTCCTTCCCGGCTTGAGTTCCCATCAAGGTAACAATCCCATATCCTGGAATGGCTAAATTCTCTGCAAGGTGCCAAGGTTGTTAAACTCACTCCACTACTTTGGAAAGCAAGAGACATCCAGAGGCATTTATAGCATTCGCAGGGTTTGGAGAGAGGCTGGGGCTGCTAAGTGAAGGCATCTGTTTCCCCTAAGAGGCTATCTAGGTCAAGTTTTCCAACGATCCATTCACTTTTGTGAATTTTTAAGATGAATCAAGTGTTGCCAAACCAAAGGTAATTTGCCAGGTGTTGCCCCCAGGGACAGCCTCAGTGGAGCAAAGGACTCTTGTGATCCAAACCTGGCCAACTCTTAGGACCCAAATACAAAAGAGACAAAGCATAAACCCAATGTTCATGGGATGGGGAATGAAGGGAATCTTTTCAGTGGGAGAGAAGAACCAAGAACAGATGCTAAGTGCAGTCAGGAAAACCAGACAATAGCAATTGTCTGCATCTAGCACCAGTGGTGATAAATTTTCATTTTTTGCAGTTTATAAATAACAATTCCACAGGATCCTCACTGAGCCCTTTTGAAAAATTTTAGTGACAACCATGTCCCAAACATGCCAAACCCAGAGTTGTGTTATTCTACACAGAAGGGATTTTCTTTGTGAAAGGAGAGCTATTTCTGAAACATAGGACTAGAAGATACAACTCATCAGATGGGGGTATTCCAGCCACCCACACTGAAGCTGGAGTTACCCCAAACTGAAGAAAACATCCTCCAATAACTACTAAACTATGCTGCTTTAGTTAGTAGTTAACACTAAAATATGCTTACATAGCTTATTGTCAAGTAAGTTCATTCAGTCCAGAAAATGGGCAAGAAATGCCAGGGCAGGGCTGACATGGGTGCCCCGAGTTACAGCATCACTTTGAACAAGACTATTATTTACTTTTTAAAGTAAATATCATGTGGCAAAATCATGCCTTATACAAACCAGCTGAAGTGTGTGATGTAACCATGTTAACACGTTTTTATAGTCTTGGAAGAACACAATAGGATTGGGTCTATCAGTAATCATGTAAAGAAGCCGAGTATATGTTCCAGATGTTCATTATGTCCCAATCATCTGCTGGGAGCAAAGTGGAGGCTTTCTCCTTGCCCGGGAAGTCTGATTTTAGTAACTGAGACGGAGGCACACTTGAAATATGATATGTGTGGAATTATAATGTGAAATCCCATAGTTCCAGTTAAGTAAGTGTATGTGTGCAAAACAAAACAAACACATAAAAAACAGTGGGACTAAAGAGAAAAAGAAAAGAAAAAGCAAGCAAAGGAGATACTGAAGGACCTTTCCATTCTGAGATCTTTCCCAGTTTAGCCTGATGGTGCCATGCTCATTTCCATGGTCAAACAGAACCTTTGCTGGAAAGGTCTAGGGGCATGAAATACAAATGCAGGTATAGATCAGCTTGACTATCACTCAGTAACCAACCTTTGTTAAATCAGATCTTTCAATGTCCTGCATGATCAGAGCAAGAGTCTTCTATTAGTTGTTTTGCTTAAATATAAAAATCTCTGAAAGGAGGAGTTTTAAGCAACCTCTAATGAGTCATCTTAAAAAGTATTTAGAATTTTAGATTATAGATATCTGCTTCACGAAGTTCTCTATCCTGGAGGGTAATGCTTTGAATCACACCAATGTTTTTAAGTTATTATGAAATTAATTCTATTTCCAAGCCCTTTGCAGTTCAGCCTGAACTGATCTTTGCAAACAAATGTACCTCTTGTTACATAACTTCATCTGTCCCTTGGGCCAAGTTAGACTACTTGCTGTACTCTAAACATGCTTTGCTCCATTTGTACCTGTAGCTCCTACTAAACTATCTTTACCTTTGTCTCAATCCCAGCACATTTAGCTTGAAAATGCTGGTACATTTTCCACCTTCCTAATCCTTCTGGCATTTATTCCATGCACTCCTCACCCCTGTGCTAGCTAGAAGAGATGACTCATCCCTGTAAGCTCCCATTTCACTTTTTCATGTCCTTCTCTTGTATGCATTATGTAGGCATGTAGACACTTATTTGTATATTTTTTCCTTCATTCATAAATCAGTCATTGAGCATAATAGACAACATGCTAAGAAATGGAAATAATAACCAGTATTCTTCTAGCTGTAGTCCAATATCCACTATGTAGATTAATTGATTGTGTCAGTGACCCACTTTGAAGAAAGGCCTCCTAGAAGCACAAAGGGATGGTGTGCTGTGAGCACTAACTGTGGGCTTTAACTAAACAACATGAACCCAAAGTAACTTTTTTTTTTTAAATGCAGGTAGAAATAAGTTGGACTCAAGAGTTGGTAGACAATTTAAATTTGCAATAAGATTAGAAATAGAATCAAGAGGTAGTTCTTAAAAAAAAAACCTGAACATATAGAAATCAGCTGTTATAGTAATCATGGTGTCAAGAAGCAATAACAAAAACTAAAATCTCAAGTTGCTGAAACCTTTTAGCTGGCAGGATAAGCTTAGTACTATAAATTGAATCAAATGTCTTCCTCATTGAAATTGTAGTTTCTATAAATTGAAGGCACAGAGTTAAGAAACAAATATTCAAATGTTTTTAAAAAATGAGCAAGCAAATAGATTGAGAATAAATATTAGTAAACTCATCTAAATGTTACAGATATAAAAAAATTTTACTGTATTTGCCATGGGCTACATAAACTTCTGTCATGCATTCCTCATGACATTACTTGAATATAGTAAATCTTCCAAAACCATCTCTGTGGTCTGAAGTCTCCACATAGCCGACCACTCTCCAGTATTTGTTTCTTAGTTGGTGTCCTTAGTTGGTGTCCTCCTAACCACTATGACCAGCTCAAATCCCCAAGGCCAAGGAGCTCAAAATCAACCATTATGAACCACACCTTTTTCTGTGTTGCGATCAGATTTGTGAGCTCTGGCACACCAGGTCAGTTCTGATTCTAGAGAGGTAGAGGTTATGGTTCTAACTGAATGCAGTGAGCATTCATTAAAACTCTGCTACATGCCCAGCACCTTTGGTAGGCACTATAGGGTCACAAAGAAAGAGGAGACATGATCTATGATGGGCTTGAGGAGCTTGTTATCTTGCCTAAGAGACACTAAACACACACAAAAAAGATTAGAGTCAATATAATCATGAAATATTAAACTGAACATGTGATCAATTTCTAGATTATCTGATTATTGATATGTGTTTATTGCTATGTGAGCAGAAAAGGGAGACTGGGCCTTTGATCTTGGCAATCATACTTTATTTTCCTTGTTTGTTCACTCACCTCCTCTTGTAGATGACTGTTTACATTTCTCTCCCAAATTCTCTACCATCCTTACTCTTAGTTGAAAACCTTACTTCCTGTTTCATCAAAACGATAGAAGCTTTACCAGAGACTTCCTCCATGCTCTTCCCACAGTACTTTTCTATGCACTCACTTTTGTTGCTACGTGTATTGCTTTCTTTTCTATTAGTAGGTGTAAATATCTATGATCCTAGTTGACACCAACCACCATTTGCATCCCCCTCTTGCCTTTTCAAGGATGTCACTCCAGAAATTCTTCCCCTTTCCTGTATTCTCAATTAGTCCTTCATCCTGCATCATTCTCACCAGCACATAAATATGCTGGTTTTTCTTCCATCTTGATTCTACCTTCCCAGGAGCAGGGAAAATCACAGTTTAACAGTGGTAAGAATTTCTAAAGGTCTGATTCCAACTGGATATAAATGAAGTATTTTCCTTAGGAAAAAAGCACTTCTCAAAAGTGGGTACAATAAAAAGAAAATCGGGATAAAAATAAAGGCTTGTGTCTTATAATGTGACTTCATAGCCAGGATTCTAGCAAGTGAGTTAATGTCTTCATGTCTCAGTTTTTTCATGCAGCTATGATTTCTTGGAGTTCATAAACATTTAGAACATAAAACATCTTGAATGCATTTCTGAATTAGATATTGCTCCTTAGATAACTGAATTAAAACTATGATAATTTTAGTTTATAGTCAGCAAATAATTCAATCTATCTCATAGAACTGTACCAAAATTGTGTTAGGTGTAGGTGGATGGCTATTTGAGAAGACTCATGAAAAATCAAAAGCTGCAATAGACAAAGTTCAACTGATAAATTGCCAAGACAATTTCTAAAACAGCCAATCTGTAGACATCTACATGAAGAACATAAACAACTTGATAAATATATACCTATTTTCAGCCTCAAAGACAGGCTAATCAATGTCATCTTTTCATCTTACTGCTGAGTATTTGAAGACGTGGATGGCAAGTACAGAAAATCATGACCACCTTTTATCTTTATGATGAAACTTTATTACTTGACATCATAGAAGAAACTACAGAAATGCAAATCCAATACTTAAAATAATTACTATGCATATTTTTGCTGGAGTTAGGGGAGGAAGGATGGTGGCAACAAAAATACATATCTACTATCAGTACTTAATGTACTATATTTCAAGACAAGAATGAGAAATACAGATTGGGGGACTCATGCCATTTTAGAATTGGAAGGGACCTTGAAAACCACCTCAAGTTCAACTGCCTATTCATTTGATATCTTACTGAAATGGAGAAAGGGAGATCTGATGACGGATATGTACAGAATAATGAGGTACAGTGATCTCAACTGGGCAAGAGAACAAGAAGGAAGAAATGTGTATTTTTGCTGCGTATATTCACTCAAATGGCACTTCGTAGAAGAAGCAAATGGCAAGGATGACCTCTTTGACACACTGGTAGGCACTTGCCTGGGAAAAATATTTCTTTTATATTTGTCTGTCTCAGGAAAGAGAGGTAACACAAAAAGAAAGGAAGTTTAGACTTAGATTTTTCAGTGGATAAGCCAAACTTCAAGATGGTCCAGGTTGGGGTATAGAAGCATCATGTTGGAAATAGTAAATGATAGCCCTCCAAAATAAGTGTCACAGAAGTTGAGACAAGATCTGGGTTTAAATCCCAGAAGTATTGCCAACTAGTTCTATGGCCTTGGACAAGTTATTCATTCTGAGGTTTCCTATTTACAATCCCAGGTTGAAATGGACTGAGACTTACTTAAATCCCAGCGGCATCATTAACTGTTGGTGTGATTGTGGGCTAGTTATCTATAAAATGAGGATATGGATATCTACCTCACAGATTGAGCACACAAAAAGTGCTAATAGAATAGATGTTGTAGGTATGAGAATGCTTGTATATATTTAGTACAAACCACTAACATAAAGTTCTCCAATTTGGAATTTACTTTGTGTTATCTGTAATACAGAGTTTTCTGATGTCCTCTCTTTAGTAGAAAAGTTGGGTCAAGTTCAAGGTGACCCGTTTCAAACTGATTTGGGTATTCCCAAATTTATATAAGTCTTGATAAATAAGCTAGCTAACATGAATGATTGCAAACCTCTTAGGAAATACTACTATAAACCTAGTATAAAATGTACCATCCCTGTCATTAATCCACAGTGGAAACCAAATCTAAATATCCAACCTAAGAACTATCCAGAAAATTTCAGATTCTGAAATTTCTTCATACCACAAATAGTCACATTGATCTCTCTGTCATATTTGTTAGCTTTAATTTAGAAAAACATTACAGTAAGTATTAGTATTTACTTTATTTTGATGATTTGATGATAGGAGAATAGCAGCCGTAATCTTTGTTCTGCCGTATTAACTCTCTAGCAATTAGCTGAGATGAATTGGGGAACATACATAAAAATGGGTCACAGGAAGCAAGATGAAGAGGCTCAAATCTCTTCCTCCATTCGGTTAAGAAAACAGCCTCACTTAAAAATACAAGGAGCACTGGGTGTGGTGAAAAAAACAATGAATACTGTTTTTCTGAAAATAAATAAATTGGAAAAAAAAATACAAACAGTCCCTGAAAAGTTACAGTTTATGGAGAGCTTAATAGGAATTTCTTTGGGGTTCCTTATAAGGCTAACAGGGCCTCTCATGGTTTGTTGGTTTGTTTGTTTTTTTGCATTAAAATGAAACATTTTTATTGTACATATTTATAATAAATTTGAATCACATGTTCATTTCTCATTTAACACTTTGACATATCATTTTAGATGTCATCACCTGTCAAGGACTGTCAAAATTTTCTCTGCCCATCCAGATATTTAGTAAAGAAATTCAGTCATTCCCTTCCTGTGTCAATTGTCTTCTTTCTTTCTTTTTTTCCTCCCTTCCTTCCTTCCTTTCTTCCTTCTCTCTCTCTTTCTTTTGTTACATTATGTTAGTCACCATACAGTACATCATTAGTTTTTGATGTAGTGTTGCATGATTCATTGTTTGGGTATAACACCCAGTGCTCTATGCACTCTGTGTCCTCCTAAATACCCATCACCAGCTAACCCAAACCCCACCCCCTCCCCTCTAAAACCCTCAGTTTGTCAGAGTCTCTTATGGTTCATCTCCCCCTCTGATTTCCCCCCTTAAACTTTCCTTTCCTTCTCATGTCACCCATGCTATTCCTTATGTTCCACAAATAAGTGAAACCATATGATAATGGTCTTTCTCTGTTTGACTTATTTCACTTCACATAATCTCTTCCAGTTCCATCCATGTTGATGCAAATGGTAGGTATTCATCCTTTCTGATGACTGAGTAATATTCCATTGTATATATGGACCACATTTTCTTTTTTTATTTTACAATTTTTTATTTTTTTATTAACATATAATGTATTATTAGCCCCAGGGGTACAGGTCTGTGAATCGCCAGATTTACACACTTCACAGCACTCACCATAGCACATACCTTCCCCAATTGGACTACATCTTCTTTACCCATTTGTCTGTTGAAGGGCATCTCGGCTTCTTCCACAGTTTGGCTATTGTTGCTATGAACATTGGGTTCATGTGGCCCTTCTTTTCATTACCTCTGTATCTTTGGGTTTAATACCCAGTAGTGCAATTGCTGGGTCACAGGATAGCTCTATATTTAACTTTTTGAGGAAGTTCTGCACTGTTTTCCAAAGTGACTGTACCAACTTGCATTCCTACCAACAGTGTGTGAGGGTTCCCCTTTCTCCACAACCTCATCAATATTTGTTGTTTCTTGCCTTGTCAATTTTTACCATTCTAACTGATATAAGGTGGTATCTCACTGTGGGTTTGATTCGAAGCTGGGGGCATCATGTTCCCTGATTTCAAGCTGTATTACAAAGCTGTGATCATCAAGACAGCATGGTACCAGCACAAAAACAGACACATAGATCAATGGAATAGAATAGAGGCCCCAGATATGGACCCTCAGCTCTATGGTCAACTAATCTTCCACAAAGCAGAAAAATATCCAAGGGAAAAAGCACAGGCTTTTCAATAAATGGTGCTGGGAAAATTACAGCTATATACTGAAGAATGAAACTTGACCATTCTCTTACACTGTATACAAAATAAACTCTAAATGGATGAAAGACCTCAATGTGAGACAGGAATCCATCAAAACCCTAGAGGAGAACATAGGCAGTAACTTTTTTACATTGGCCACAGCAACTTCTTTTAAGACACCTCTTTAAAGGCAAGGGAAAAAAAAGCGAAAATGAACTTTTGGGACTTCATCAAGATAAAAAGCTTCTGCACAGCAAAGGAAACAGTCAACATAACAAAGAGGCAACCCATGGAATGGGAAAAGATATTTGTAAATAATAAAGTATACAGATAAAGGGATGGTATCCAAGATGTATAAAGAACTTCTCAAACTCAACACCCAAAAAAACAAGTGAATAATGGGCGGAAGACATGAACAGACACTTCTCCAAAGAAGACATATAAATGGCTAACAAACACATGAAAGAATTCTCTTGTGCTTTTTAGCAAGACCATGTTGCTTTCCATACTTCCCACTCACTACTGAAAACTGTTTCAGGTACTAGTCTCAGAAAAAGGACTACAATCAGAGCTGGTTACTAACTTCTCAGAAAAAAGACTACAATCAGAGCTGGTTACTAACCACATGGACTAACCCATCATGTTTTTGATCCCTGTTTACATTCCAGGTCATATCTCATTGTGAGTACTCTTTATCCTGCTCTACACATTCCTCAATTTGACTTAGTCTTCTGTATTCTTTCCCTGAACTCTTCTGCTGTGCTCTCTAGAACTCATGACATGTCATCAGCAAAATCCCCCGTTACTTCATCTTCTTTTGCTTCCCCTTTTTGCTCTAACTGAAACCCATCTGTCTCTCTAGAGGATGTAAATTTTGAGATTCTTTTTATTTTTTTTTATGTTACATTTCATAAACAAAAGGGTCTGGGATGATGGATAGGTATCCTCCTTATTCCCTATGATTACTTTCTGACTTTTGCTTTCTCTTCCCAAATCTACTTCACTTCCACCTCCTTGGGAGCACAAACTCTCAGAATATGCCACCTTCTCTGCCACCTTATTGCTATTACTGATTGTCTTTTTGGTCATTCCCCTTTATGCATTGAAGATATGTTGTCTGTATCATTGTTTTTCCTTCCATCATTGCTCTTGTCACCATTCTTGAGGACTTCAGCATCCATATGAACAGTACATCTGACAATGTGACCTTTGAACGCCTTGACCTCCTTGTATCCAATCTTCTGTTCCTCCACTCTATCTTGGCTATCACCCTCTCTCCACACACATACACTATACCCAGACATTACTATTTCAATTACCACTATCTTGGATATCTCAATTGGTAGGGTATTGAACTTTTAATCTGAGGGTTCTGGGTTCAAGTTTCTCTTTGGGGATTTGTGGCATTTGCCACTTGCTTAGGTTACCAAATATTATCACTTAAAATTCCATTGCTGAACCATGCTTCCACTTTAAAGTGAATTTGATCTATTTCTTTTCCATTATTTTCAGAATATAATAGATAAACATGTTTTCAGGAAAGGAAAAAAAAAAAAAAAGGATAATCTCCCAAATCCTCCTTTTAAGTATACTACTCCCTACATACCATTTTCTATCTTTCCACCTCATCTCTTTTAGTACTCTTCCATCATACTTGTCAAGCAAAACCTCAATTCTGAATCTCTTTCGAGTACCTGCAGCAGGTGAATGTGGCTGAAGAAAATATTTAATCAGGCTAAGCAGCCTCACATTAGATTTATTTATTTATTTATTTAGCAAACATCAAGTCATCCTACTGTGCAGTACTGCTTGGAAATCCATGACTTTCGGAAATAATGTGAAGAATGTTGGGGGAGGGGATAAGACTATAAGAAGAAGACTGTGTATGATTCAGATGAGAGAGTGAGAAAAGAGATGATGAGCCATGGACTAGAGAAGATGTCACAGGAATGTGGGAATATTGCTGGAATATTTTCCAGCAGCATTTAGGAGGCAGAACTGGCATGATTTGATGAGTGAAACATGACTTGGGAAATTAAATAATCAGCTTTGCTCATATCAGGAACCATTGGGTAGAAGCTGGAGACAACAGGCAAATGAAATCATTCTAGATTTAAGATTTTACCCAGAGTACTTCATTGGATGATTGGAAGGGACTTAATAGGAAGGTTATTCATAGGAAGTTGTTCATTTCTGTTGTTCATAGGTTTTTCATTTCTTTGCACTCTGGCCATCCTTCCACAAGCTTCCTACCTAAGACTTCTCAAAAATAGTCTTTGTAGCTTCTATCCCTTCCTGTTGGTGAGGTTTCCAATCTATTATCCTTTGTTATTTATAACCTCCAATTTGAGGGGATAAAGAGAATAATTGATCCTTATTAGTTTAAAAAGTCACTCATTTAAAAAGAAAAATCTATTCAAAGAAAACCAAGCAGAAAGTTAAAAGTAGGGAATGTGCTAATTTTAGTTTGGGACATTTTAATTTTACTATTAAGCGACAGGGTCAATAGGCAGTTGGTTATAATTGTTAAAGATGTAGACCTGGTAATTGTATCTATTGTTTTTACCCACCTAGAATTCTTTATTCCTATTAATATTCTGATAGTCTGTGGGAAGTTACCTCTATACCCCTCAGCAGTCTCATCACTCTCCACCCCTTTATCTTCCTATGCTTATATTTATCTGCTTGCTTGTTTTGTTTACTGACTATATATCCCTCTGTAATATAAGCTCCATGAGCCTAGGAACTGACTCCATTGGTAACTGTTGCATTCTTAGAGCCAAGAGAAGTACTGGGCACATAGTAAGTGTTCAATGCATGTTAAATAAAGGTTAGTTTGTTTAAAGTTGACCTCAATCCTACCACCAGAGATGGTGATATGACTCAGGCTTAAGGAAGTAATTATATTCGACTTTGTTGAAGACAATGGCTGGTTTAGGATGGGCACATAAACTAAAATGGCCCTGAAACTGAGAATTTGTACTTTTGGAGCTTTAAGAAACTCCACTGAGGGGATCTGGACTGGAAGCCAAACTAACTCAGATGTATGCAAAACTAACAAATAAAGAGAATGAGGCCAAATCTTGATAAGATTATTTAAGATCCTGGGGCAAGACAAACATGTTACATGAACCAATAAATTCCATCTTTTGTTTAACATTGCTCAACAGAATTGCATTTTCTGCCATTTATAACCAAGAGTTTTGATTAACACAGGTTGTAACTAAAGTGTTATAAATAGATGACATCACATGGGCAGGACAGATTGTGAGATAATAGAATACAAGGAAAAACCATATTTATGGATGAATGGAAGAAAGAGACTAAAAAGAATAGCTTAAAATGTAAAAGAAGAGCCAGCACTATCTAGTTCACAGAAACTAAGTGAAGAAAGAATTTTGCAAAGGAAGAGAAGAGGAAGTAGTAAACTTAAACTCAAAGTCACCTAGACGGCTTACTAAAACACAAATTGTTGGGTCTAGCCCAAGCAGTTCTAATTCAGTAAGTCTTGAGTGTAGCCCAAGAATTTAAATCTCTCAGGAGTTCCTAGGTGATGGTTTTTTTTTTTTTTTTGCTGGTCTGGAGACCACTTTTGAGACTGATTGTTATAGAGATTTTGAAGAAGGTGAGCTTTGGGAAAAGTTTACTGGAATTGAAAATGTGGAAAAGGAGAACAGTACATGTGTTTATGGTAGGTGGATAAAGATGTAGGGAGTTAGGAATGATTGGGAGAAGAAGAAGTAAAGGCAATGAGGATAGGCAATTATTTGAAGGCATCAAATTATCAAAGAAATGAGAGGGAACCAGTTAGAAAGAATGACAGAAAAAGCACCTTTTATTTAAAAATAGGAAAGATCTGGGCATGTTTATTTGTTTAAAATAAAGGGCTATATTAAGGCCTTGAGAAGGTGTTGATACAAGAGGTACAAGAGGTGAGCCCTAGAGTAACGGGTTGAAGAGGACCAGGGAAATAGGTGAGGTTCTTGAGTCCTCTCAGTAATAGTGAGCAGGAGTTGGTGCAGATGTGGAGAGATTTGTGGGTAGAGAAGCCCATATTTGGATTGTCTGTTTTTCCCCTTAAAATAGGAAAAAGTTTCATGTGCTTAGGTTAAGGCCACAGGTAGAATATCAAGGGTTTAAAGAGAAAGGAGAAAGTTGGAAATAACTGCTGAGAAAAATGGGGGAAAGTTAATCACAGACAAGTACAATTTATACTCAAAGTATCCAGGGCCCAGCTGTGGTTGGAGTCCATGATTATGGAATGGAGGGACTTCTTCCCAGCAAAGCTTGGCAGCCTGGTTTAGGAGCAGAGAAGGCAGACTGTGGCATTTATCCAGGATAGGGGTGACTTTCCTTCTTGTTCTGTTAAGAACAATAATACCTCCATTAATTAGTGCCCCGGGAATAAAGCTCTTTACTATGAAAACAGGCAGTCTGAAAAACAAAAACATGTTCATAAATCATGAAAGCAGAACATTTGTAGCTGTATGACAGAACTGCTCACTACACAGATTCTTTTTGTCCTGGACCAGACCCTAGTCTAGATCACCATGTGAAATCACTGAAGAATATCTTCTGTCCCAGGTCCCCTTGACCTACATCAAGGGTCTGACATCTCCTGTTCTCTTCAACCCTAAACCTCTACAAACCTGGGGAGGATTTGATAATCTGTCTTGTTGTTGCTGATTACAGATTCTTGGAATGCCTCATTCTTGTGCTTCTTTAATCAAGATTAGGCATTTTCCATGCTTTTGCTCTGACTGTGAAATAATATTGGACTTACCTTTCTTAAAAGAAATTCAGAGACTATGGACTCTGAAAAACAGTCTGAGGGGTTTGAAGTGGCGGGGGGGTGGGAGGTTGGGGTACCAGGTGGTGGGTATTATAGAGGGCACAGCTTGCATGGAGCACTGGGTGTGGTGAAAAAATAATGAATACTGTTTTTCTGAAAATAAATAAATTGGGAAAAAAAAAGAAATTCAGGTTTCAACTTAAAGGAGGAGGAATATAGGTAATGGAGGTATGTCTGAATAAATATACAATAAAACTGAGGGTGAGTTGGGGTGGGGATGGAATTGTGGTGGCAATGGGGAACAGACAGTCTTGGTGGAAGTGCAAGTTACAACAGCCTTTATGGAGGGTACTTTTAAATTGTGTTTCCTGGCCAAAATCAACAAGACAGTAAACAACAAGTGTGGGAGAGGATGTGGAGAAAGGGGAACCTTCTTTTTTTTTTAAAGATTTTATTTATTTATTTGTCAGAGACAGAGGGAGAGAGAGCGAGTGAGCACAGGCAGACAGAGGCAGAGGGAGAAGCAGGCTCCCTGCTGAGCAAGGAGCCCGATGCGGGACTCCATCCCAGAACCCTGGGATCATGACCTGAGCCGAAGGCAGCTGCTTAACCAACTGAGCCACCCAGGCGTCCCTTTTTTTTTTTTTTTTTTTTTTTTTAATTAAGCATACCTTTTAAAGATTTTTATTTATTTACTTGACAGACAGAGATCACACGTAGGCAGAGAGGCAGAGAGAGAGGAGGAAGCAGGCTCCCTGCTGAGCAGAGAGCCCGATGTGGGGCTCGATCCCAGGACCCTGGGATCATGACCTGAGCCGAAAGCAGAGGCTTAACCCACTGAGCCACCCAGGCGCCGAAAGGGGAACCTTCTTACACTATTGGTGGGAATGCAAGTTGGTGCAGCCACTTTGGAAAACAGTGTGGAGATTCCTTAAGAAATTAAAAATAGAACTACCTTATGACCCTGCAATTGCACTACTGGGTATTTACCCCAAGGGAACAGATGTAGTGAAAAGAAGGACCATCTGTACCCCAATGTTCATAGCAGCAATGGCCACAGTCACCAAACTGTGGGAAGAACCAAGATGCCCTTCAACATATGAATGGATAAAGAAGATATGGTCCATATATACAGTGGAATATTATGCCTCCATCAGAAAGGATGAATACCCAACTTTTGTATCAGCATGGACGGGACTGGAAGAGATTATACTGAGTGAAATAAGTCAAGCAGAGAGAGTCAATTATCATATGGCTTCACTTACTTGTGGAGCATAAGGAATAACAAGGAGGACATTGGGAGACAGAGAGGAGAAGTGAGTTGGGGGAAATCAGAGAGGGAGACAAACCATGAGAAGCAGTGGACTCTGAGAAATAAGCTGAGGGTTTTGGAGGGGGAGAGAGTGGGGTGTTGGGTGAGCCTGGTGGTGGTTATTAAGGAAGGCACATATTGCATGGAGCACTGGTTGTGGTGCATAAACAATGAATTTTGAAACACACACACACAAAATAAAATAAAATTTTTTTTAAAAATGTAAAAAGTTTAATTAAAAAATAAAAAGGAAGAACCCTGAGACAAAGATTTGAGCACAAGTAGTTTTCTTAAAAGATGATCCCATATAGCACTGGTAAGGCAGCAGAAAGGGAAAGAAGTCAATAAAAGGGTATGTTAATGATAGAGTTATCATTGTGGATAGCTGAGGCTCAGCTCAGTTCCACTAGGGACCTCTGTATAAAGTTGTTCCCTGCCAAAGGTGAAGAAAGTGGGGGCATTTATTTGTCATTGACTGAGGACTTCTCTTGGGTATGTTCAGTACCCAGTTTTTCTGGCCTATCTTGTGAGTGCACAAAGCACACTTTTATAGCCAGGAAAAAACCTCAGAAAAAGAGGTACAGGCTTGCAGTAGGAAGTCATTAGCGACTGAGGAAGGGGTATGGTGGGAGCATCAAGAGCAAAGTTACAGAGCCTATCTGTCATAATCTTTCAAAATTTTAAACGCCTATACTCTTCTATGTGGTAATTCCAATTCTATAAGTTTACACACTTATAAAATGCTCACATCTGCACAAATACATACATGTATACATATAAGGATATTCATTGCAAGATTATTTATAGTAGCAAACTTTATGGTCTCAGTGTCTATCAGTGTAAGAGGCTGATTAAAAAAATTATTGCACCACCATATATTGGAATTCTATGTGACTGCTGAATAAATAAGAAAGCTCTATCTCTACTGACACAGAAGAATCATTGACATATATTATTAATATAGAAAAGCAAGATTAATAATGGTTTGAATAGTATGTTACCATATGTGCAAAAATGTGTGCATATACATGTATGTGTATATATGTATACATATTTATATATGCATAGAATATTGCTAGAGGGATATTGAAGAAATTGGACATGATAATCCCTCTGACACGGAAATTGAGAATGAGAGAAAGACAAGGTGAAAGAGAAAAAAACTTGTTTTTTTACTATATGTTGTATTGTGTAATTTTTTAATATGCTCAAGTAAGACTTATTTTAAGAAATTAAAATGGTAAGTGAATTGGAGTTGTGTGTGTATGTATGTGTATATTGTTTTAATTAAACAAAACAGACACTTTTCTTGCTACTTCTATTCCCACCTTCTAATCACAAGGGAATTGAATCTCAAAGGATTCCAGAAAACTTCTGGAAATCTTAGATGTCCTAATGCTGAGATTACTCCATTCCCAGCCAATCATGAAAACAACCTCCTCCAGACTTCTTTTGCTGTTGCATGTTTCACAGGTCTCTGCTTTCCTGTGAACCAAGGAAATGGTAGCTGAAAACTGTTTTAAGACAAGCACAAACAAGTAAGTTCTGGCACAAGCTGGACTAGATGTTCTTGATAATACATTTCCAGCAGAAATGTTCTCATCCTTGAGGGAAGTCCCTGAGTGGTCATGACACTCTGGAGGCAGGGAAGTGACTTCTTAGGGGTGCCCAGAGTGTCTCAACATTTAACTGGGCAGCGACATGTCACAGAAGTGTAAAATACAGATCGTCGTTTTGAGTAACTGGTGCTTTCTCTGGAGTACTGGGGGCTAGAGGAACTATTTTTCCCTAATGAAACTGGTGAACTGTTACAGTTTCTTCTGCCTCCTCAGCCTCTCTATGGAAGAGAGGATTAGTTAGCTAGTTGCTCAGCTGAATCAGTACAGGCATCCACATTTAGCATAGACTGCCCAGATTAGGTGGTTTAATCTTTGGCAGGGAGTTAGGGGAGAGGTACAGAATTCCCATTTTTCTTAGTTGATACCAATGAAGAATAAAAAAGATCAGAGTCACATCCAGATCATTGCTACAGGAAATCTTAAATCCTATTTCCAGTCTTGCCACTTTAAAAATACCTTCCAAGATGTGGCCACAGTGATCTTTCCAGAGTATATGATATAACTCTGATGATCCATTTCTTGAAAGTCCTCAGTGGAACCCTATTTTTCTATAAAGTAAAATACATCCCATAACCCTGGTACTGAAGTCTTTCATGGTCCAGCCTGTGAACCTTTTTCTAGCTATACCACTTACTAGAGCCATCCTTTTGAATTTTTAGCAGTGCCTACAGATCCCTATATGATGCTTACATTCTCCTCTATTTCAAAATACAGAAACACATTTCCTGGTCCTCTGGGTTCCCATGGATGTGTTAGAATCCTTTTCTCTCATAGTACTTATTACACTGTATTACAATTCATGTTTGTTTGTGTATATCCTTTATTAGACAGTAAGATTTTCTAGATAAAGACAGTCTTATTTTTATATCCCCATGCAGTAGGCAATCAATTCAAGTTATTTACATTGACTAACTATTCCCATCAAGTGTCTGTGCTTGAATGCCTTCAGCTTATCCTTTATGGACATCTCATTCTACTTTAATGATAGATAAGAATAGTGTTGCAGGCTGCGTTCCCCAAGAAAAAGATTCTGAAGTGGAGATTTGTGTGCAGGAAGTTTTGGTGGATGTTTCTCAGGATCTGCACCTGTGGAGGAAGTGAAAGAAGCAGATTGGGAGAGAGGATGTATTGTCATAGGGCAGCAGCAAGGCCTTAGCTGGCCCAGACTGGAGAAGGAGTCTGAGCTTTCATATCTCTACATGAAACAGATGTTGGATGCAAACTGTCCCTGGAGGGAGTCATGACTTTAGGGCAAGGTGTCTCTTTTCAGCCAGGGCAAGGTGTCTCTTTTCAGCCAAGGGCAATTACTCTGGAAGCCTGAGGACTGAGAGCTATTGGTAAGCAGCACACCCAGCACTTGAATATAACCTTCTTTCCTGCAGGGGTTATCTGGGCAGTGCAGTACTCGGTATAAACTGCAAATGTGGACTCGAGAATTAGAATACCTGTATTCATTTGTGAGCTCCACCATTTGCTAATTTGCCATTAGATAATTTCCAATTATCTATTGCTATGTCACAAACGACTCCCAAACTTAATAGCTTTAAAACTACAATTATTTATTTATAGCATAAATCTTCAATATGGTAGGTTCAGTGGGGAAGCTTATTTCTGCTTTACATGGTGTCACCTGGGGGGGGTACATTTAAGGTTGGAAGATCTACTTACAAGATGGCTCACTTACATGGCTGGGAGTTTCAACAGGGACCTCTCCACAGGAGAACTTGGGCTGCCTTATAGCCTGGTGGCTGAACACCAAGGATTAGCATTTTAAGATAACTAGGCAAAAGCTGTATCACCTTCTATGACCTCCTCAGTAGTCACAGAGCATCATATTTTGAAAGAGGAGTGCCAAGGCTACATTGTAAGAAGAACATGTGAGAGTGGAGCTATTGTTATACCACTTTCTTCCTTTTCTTTTCTTTTTTTTTTTTTTTTTTAAGAAAATGCAATCTTCTGTAATTTACTTTCTGGTCACAATAATTAACATTTGTTTTTTATGCAAAATATACTTATACCCCTCTCTAGATCCCCAAATCTTATCTCATTATGGCACCAGGTACAGTCACTTGAATACTGTTCTTTTTTTTTTTTTTTTCTTTCCCCAATTTATTTATTTTCAGAAAAACAGTATTCATTATTTTTTCACCACACCCAGTGCTCCATGCAAGCTGTGCCCTCTATAATACCCACCACCTGGTACCCCAACCTCCCACCCCCCCGCCACTTCAAACCCCTCAGATTGTTTTTCAGAGTCCATAGTCTCTCATGGTTCACCTCCCCTTCCAATTTACCCAAATTCCCTACTACTCTCTAACGCCCCTTGTCCTCCATGCTATTGGTTATGCTCCACAAATAAGTGAAACCATATGATAATTGACTCTCTCTGCTTGACTGATTTCACTCAGCATAATCTCTTCCAGTCCCGTCCATGTTGCTACAAAAGTTGGATATTCGTCCTTTCTGATGGAGGCATAATACTCCATAGTGTATATGGACCACATCTTCCTTATCCATTCATCTGTTGAAGGGCATCTTGGTTCTTTCCATAGTTTGGCGACTGTGGCCATTGCTGCTATAAACATTGGGGTACAGATGGCCCTTCTTTTCACGACATCTGTATCTTTGGGGTAAATACCCAGGAGTGCAATTGCAGGGTCGTAGGGAAGCTCTATTTTTAATTTCTTGAGGAATCTCCACACTGTTCTCCAAAGAGGCTGCACCAACTTGCATTCCCACCAACAGTGTAAGAGGGCTCCCCTTTCTCCACATCCTCTCCAACACATGTTGTTTCCTGTTTTGTTAATTTTGGCCATTCTAACTGGTGTAAGGTGATATCTCAATGTGGTTTTAATTTGAATCTCCCTGAGGGCTAAATACTGTTCTTTTTAAATTTTATTTGGTTCATGAACCTTCAACCTGCACAGTACTCAGCAGGAACATTTCATCTCTGCTTCTCCCGGTTGGGGTGGCCCATCTATTGTTAGATGACTTATTCATTATTCCAAGATGGTTTATTCACAGGACTGACACTTTGCGCTGACTGACAATTTCTCTCCATGTGGGTTTTATCACAGGGAGACCTTATCTTCCTCAGAGCATAGTGTTTAGGTTACAAAGGCAAATGTCCCAACCAGGGAACCAGGAAACCAGGTGGAAGCTATATCGCTTTTTATGAACTTGTCTCAAAAGACATATATGCCATCATACCATAGTCATAATTTTGGCTAGTGTTAAAGGTAAGAAGTGTTGACTCTACCTCTTGATGAGAGGTGGTCAAAGTCTTATTGTATGAATAGCATATGTAATGGGAGATGTTGTTATGACTATATTTGAAAAATATAAACAACTACAGGCATATTATGTTACCTCTCTGTGCCTCAATATATTTCAAAAGTGTACTCTGAAAAACAATCTGAGGGTTTTGAAGGGGTGGGGGGTGGGAGGTCGGGGTACCAGGTGGTGGGTATTATAGAGGGCATGGATTGCATGGAGCACTGGGTGTGGTGCAAAAATAACGAATACCGTTATGCTGAAAATAAAAAATAAATTTAAAAAATGAGTACTACTGGGAGAAGACACACTGCTGGAGAGTGGAGAGAACTCACCTTATCCTTTAGTCATTTAAATCTGGGTTCTGCAATCTATAGCCCGGGATTAAATCTGGATCACTGCCTGTTTTTGTTGATGAACTTTTATTGTGACACAGCCACACTTGTTCACTTATGTATTAACTATGGCTCCTTTTACATTAATAATGGCAGAGGCCAGCTGTTGCAACAGAGACCATATGGTCTGCAAAGACTAAAATATTCACAATTTTTCCTTTAGAGAAAAAGTTTGCCAATGACTACTTTACATCCTATTTAATCAGAGAGAATGGGAACTGGAGTCACTATAGAGATAGCCTTGAGCATGCTCCATTTCTATGGATGAGTTTGCTGAGACTCAGAGAGGACCAACTGACTAGTGAGAAGTAATGACCATTTTTTGCTATCTGCTGTATACCTTGTTAATATGTTTCTATTTTTTTTTTTTTTTACAAACATTGTCTCCTTTCATCTATATAGGAAGGTCTTATTTTTATTCCCAATTTATACCCAAGAAAAGTGAGAACTTAAGTAATTTGTCCGATTACATAGAAACAGAGTTGGAATTCCAACCCAGGTCTTCCTGACTTCAGAACCTGTGCTCTTAACCACTGGAGCTGCCTTTCTCAAAGTGAAATTTTCTTTCTCCTTGTCTCAGAACCCCCAGTCTGAGACCCACTGCACCACACATATGCCATACTCAAAGTTCTCAGAAGTAGTTAAATATACATGTGCCCACTAAAATATAAACCTTATCTTATTCCATTTGGGTTGGTATAACAACAAACTAGGTGGCCTATAATCAATGGAAATTTATTCTTCACAGCTCTGGAGGCTTCAAGTTAACATCAGGGTCCCAGCATTGTTGAGTGAGGGACCTCTTCCAGGTTGCAGACTTTTTATTATAGCCTCAATGGTGTAAAGGGAAAGAGATCTCTCTGGGACATTTTTTATAAGGGCACTAATCCCATTCACAAGGGCACTGCCCTCATGACCTAACCACCACCTAAAGGTCACACTTCCTAATACTATCATCTGTGGTGTTAGGATTTCAGGGTATGAATTCTGAGACACAAACATTCAGGCCATGGCCAACCTACAGACTGAGGAAATTGATAATGGAACCTAAGTCATCTCTGTTTTTAACAAATATCTTCGGTGATTCTGATGCTCAGTCAAGATTGAGAACCATCATTCCCTATTCACTAGAACAAGGTCCTCCTAACTCTTATTTAGGATTTCAATGGATAGTATTTTTGTTCAATTCACATCTTTCCATTACCTCCTCCTCACTCCATTTTACCATTATGGACACAAAGAGACTATGAGAAAGACAGTTATGACTGCTGTGCCCAACACTGGAGGATTTTAATTCCATGACCAGAAGAAGGCATATCTTTCTCCACTGGCCTGACTCTTTTTCCTAAGGCAAGTTCTCCTTTGAAGCAGGAAGAGCATGGGTAATGGCCAACCAAATCCTCACTCTGTCACTATGGAGAATTATAGTAGGAAAGTTAAAAATGGGAAAAACTAGTAGGGGGCAATGTGGTAGCTTTTATAGGTGGGGGAGCAACTTCCTACCCAGCACTATGATGTGGAGCTTTTTACATTCAGCTTTCTTTTGCTTCCAATCTTAAGTGTATTGGCAGAGGATCTAAAAATGGAATAGAAATGCCAATAACAGTTCTAACCAGTCAAAGTCAAAGACACTAACAACTTTTTAAGTCATCACTACACTCAAGAGCTCATTGAAACCTTGAAACATTGAAATAGTACAACAATTGCAACTCCATTGTTACATATGGAAGTTTGGTTTTATTTATAGGAGATGTGATTTCTACATGTTTCACAGAACTTTGGAGTGCTGCACTATTGGGAGGGTAGGAATTTAATCCCTGTTCATCAGGCAAAAGACTGGCAAAAAGTCTTGATCCAGAAAGACTGGCTTTCTTTAAGATTCTCACATTCATAAATACTTTAAAGCATTACTATTATCCTGGGAAGCAGCTTTTGAAAAATTATACATTCTTTGTATGTGGGAAGATACATTTTCTTTCCCCTTTTGGTCATTTAACCTGTTGCAAAACTTGACAGTGTTTTGCAAAATTTGACAGTCCTTTGGATTTTTAGGGAGCTAGTTTGTAAGCTAGATGTTAAGTGAAGTCTTCAACTCATTTAATTAATACATTGTGAGGACAATGAGTTGTTGTCCTGGAGTGATTAGCTAACCTAGTGTGTCCAAGACTGGGGGTCTCCTGGGACATGGGACTATGACCATTAAACTGGGAAAGTCTTAGGTAAACTGGGATTATTTGGGGCACGTCAACCTACTGGTTGCTCCAACTTGGGTGCAAAACACAGTTCTTTCATGGACCTTCCAAAAAACCAGCTACTCACCAACATTTCATGACCAACATTTCTTTCTCTCCTCTTTCATCATCTTTCCCTTTTAAAGGAACACATACAATGTTCTCCTCTTATGGAGAGGGATTCTGCTCCACTTTCCTGAAGCCTTGGCACAAAACTATTTCATGGCCCCAAGGCTTCAACTTCCGGTCCAAGTAAGTTTATCACAACATTCCTTGAAACAAACACTGTGCTCTCCTTCAATGGAATGTTGGCAAACACAGTATTCCTCTTGTCTTATTACTGTTTGTGTACCCACCTTGTTGCAAATGGATAGTTTTTTGAGGGGTCTTTCTAATCTTTGATAATCTTTCTGCATTCATCATATGGACCTCAATCTACTTTCTACATTGTGTCATATATAAGGACATGACTAATTCTGCAGCTTTAGACAAGTCACTGGGCTCCTTTGAGCTTAGATGTCTCATCTAAGAAAAAGAGCAAAACAAATTGATTTTGAAGATTCCTTTCTGCCCTGAAATTCCATTGTATTATTCACTGAGTCAAATGCAACTGGTCAAGACAATCTTCTACATGTAGCCTGGAAAAGTTATAACATCCTTTAAACATGTAACAATACAGAACAGGGAAGTATCAACAAGGCTGATCCTTAAAACTTTCATGACCATAAATGGCTATTTTTGTCCCCATCATTCTCATAAGTCACTGCTCTCTACTCCATTCCCCTATGGTGGAGTGCTATTTAGAGTTGTTTTTAAATCTACTACTTAAAAACAAAAAGACACATCATTCACCCCACCTCCTAATTTTGAAAACAGTGTAAGTACTTTATATAGATTGCAGAAAATTTAGAAAATATAGAAAAACACAGAGGATGACAAAATCCACCAATAATCCCTTCATGCCAATGTAACCATTGTTAAACTTTTGGTATATTTGGTAAAAACAACAAATAAGACACAAAACAACAACAACAACAAAAACCCATTGTACTGTACTGTTCTATTTAATTAATTTATTTTTTTATTATGTCTGATTAGCCAACATATAATACATCACTAGTTTTTGATGTAGTGTTCAATATACTGTACTGTTTTATAATCGGGTTTGTTCACTTAGCAATAGATTAGAATTTCTCATTTCATCATGAAAATTCTAGTGGCTCATTTTATTCCATTTTATGGGAAGTTATACTTGATTTAATTAGGTTTCTGGTTGGATATTGAGGAGTTCCCCTCCAAGGTTTTATAAACAAACATCTAATATATTATTTTCCTGCCAGATGTTCTTAGTGGTGAGTTTCTAGAATGTGAATTATATACATTTTTGAGTTTTTAACATGGACTGTCAGATTGTCTTCCAAAAAGTATCCTCAATTTATACTTCCTATAGCAGGATAGAAGAGCGACTCTTTCTTGCAGCTTTGCCAACAATTAGTCATGACCAATGATCACACTGGCCAAGGGCTTTGGGCAGTGACAAAGTCCAGTGTGATAGCCAAACTCCAATATTACTCTTTGATATTGGTGTGTTTATCAAACATCCAAAAATAGAACAGGAAAGCAAACAGCAACATTGATCATTTGGGGTCAGAGTCATACACTGAGTATTAGAGCACCTAAACATACATCAGGGATTCTTAACCTGCTGTCTATGAACCTTACCCCAGACTTTTATTCCACTTAATATAAGTGTTTGCTTCAACTTGTACAAACTTATTGGAACCAGAGGGTATGGCTGCCACAAGAAAATTTGAGGATAAAAAAAGCATTTATGGAAAAAAGAAGAAGGACTTTTCTCATAGTGAGTGTATTTGTCATATGGATCAACTTATTTCATTTTCAGAGTATAGTGTAGGTATTTTTTATACCCATTTTATCAAAGAAAAAACAAAGAACTCAGAGTCTGAAATTTGTCCCATAGTCATGCACGGGGAGCCAAAGCTTGATTTTTCTGACCCTACAAAGAGTTGTTTTGTTGTAACCTAAAGATCTTCCTGAAAAGGAGAATAAGGCTGGGATTAAACATAAAGTATAAAGATAATGTGAAGTAAAAGGCATAGTGCCTAGTGCACATAGGACTTGAATGCATTTGTGCTGAGGAATTGAATGAATGACTAATATTTCTTTCTTATCCTTGGCTTTAAGTATCCTAAACATTGGCAAGGGGGTTGGGAGGTTATCCCTTCCATAGAATTGTTTGGTCCCAGACTTCACCCTTTAATTATGGTCCATATTTTCTTCACTCCAGATTACTCTAAAACAACTGACAATAGCTTTGGGTGCCATGAATGGGTGGGAGAGGCAGGCAGGAAATGTGTTAGGCTGAATGAATTAGTCGTCTTTTTTGGTAAGTAGCATACTGGCAATTTCATGTGGTTTGCCTTAATAGTTCAAGTCAGCACTGTTGAAGTTTTTTTATTCTAAGTGTTTATGAGAAAAACGGACTTACTTCCTCTTCCTTCTCAAGATCCTGGGGACACCCTTTCCATCTTCCATAGAGGAAAAGCAAGCCAAGTTTGCCTGATCTTAGTGTACCAGCACTTAACATCACCCACCATTTGGGTGTTGGCTGCTTTGGTCAAAAGTTGGTGGAAGGAGAAAGTGAAAGATTTTGATGGGGGATATGGAGATAGATCCAGAGGAGACCCACCATGTCAACAGCAGTGTGGTCCCAGTACAGGGATGAGATATGGACCAGGATCTAATGCCTAAGATAGAGGGTAAGTGAATAAAAAAAATGCAAGGGGAAGGGGTGAAGGAGGGAGAACAAGGCAGAGTTTATATATGGCCTGAGAAATAATGTGGATATTTAGGTCAAGGAATAAGCCACAGCCTTAGGAGTTAGATCTCAGGCCCAAGGTAGAGTCAAGCCCAACATGATGGGGATTATATGCGAGATCCAAGCAAACCAGGGCTCCTTCAACATTTCCCAGAGTCTGGGGCCAATTTGAGCCATAGTATCTCAAAAGGCTAGGCTGTGTATTGGGTTGAGGGTAGAGGAGCAGGCAGGCTAATGTAAGAATCCAGGCATTCTGCGTTCACAAGCTTTTAAAGGTTTGCCTTGCTTCATTCACCTGATAGTTATTGAGCTTATATTCTGTTCCAAACTCTGTGTTAGTTGTTGAGAATAGAGTGGAAAAATACAAATTATCGGTCTTCATGGAGCCTCTATTTTAACAGAACAGAGAGATAGTCAACAAGGAAACAGACAAATAAAATAATTAATATAGTAATTAATTAAGTAATTATATACAGTGTTATGAAGTAAATACCCAGGGCGATGGGATAGAAACACCATGGAGGAGGCTCATTTTAAATAAGGTTTTTCCAGGACAGTTGATTAGAGGCCCAAAGGATGAAAATAAACCACCCTTAGGAAAACCTGCAGGGGAACAGGCCAGGCAGAGGGAAAAACAGGTACAAAATCTTAGGTGGGAACAGGCTGCAGGTTTTAGGTTCAGGGAAATGAAAAGAGGCCAGTTCAAGAGAAGAGATGCTGATATGAGGCTGGAGAAAGAGATATGAGTAGTATGGGTGGGAACTTGCGGGTCCTAGCTTGGGGTTTAGGCTTTATTCTAAGCACAATGGAAGAACATCAGAGAGTTTTCATTGGTGGAATGACATGATCAGAATTGCATTTGAAAAATTTCACCCTGGTTGCTGTCTGGAAGTTGTAGAGGCACAACAGAGCACCCAGGTAAGAGACTTCAAAGCCCTATTGGGGAATCAAAGCCATTCCTTTACCTCTTGTGAGATGTCTCAGAAAAGGCACTTGGCAAAGGATTACACTGCTTTTTTACAAGTATCTAAAATTTATATTGAGATGGAATCATGGCCAGAAGCTGTTAAAATCTATTGGGACATTCTTTTATGAAGACATCGATAGAAACCTATGTTTAGAAAAGTGATCCCAAGGTTCTTGCATCTTTTTTTTTTCCCCAATTTATTTATTTTCAGAAAAACAGTATTCATTATTTTTTCACCACACCCAGTGCTCCATGCAAGCCGTGCCCTCTATAATACCCACCACCTGGTACCCCAACCTCCCACCCCCCTGCCACTTCAAACCCCTCAGATTGTTTTTCAGAGTCCATCTTTTAATTAAATCAACTAATCATTCACTTTTGTATTTCTTTTATACAACAAATAAGTATTAATCCCTTGCTCTGTGCCATCTATCCAAGGAGTTAAATTGTGAATAAAGCTCTCTTCCTGTGGCTTGTGGTCTAGTCTAGGAAGTTTTATTTTCTTAAGATTTTATTTTATTTACTTGAGAGAGGGTGAAAGAGAGAGAGACAGAGAGAGCACAAGTAGGGGATGTGGCAGAGGGAAAGGGAGAAGCAGGCTCCTCACTGAGCAGGGAACCTGACAGGGGGACTTGATCCCAAGACCCTGGGATTATGGGATTATGACCTGCTTAACCAACTGAGCCACTCAGGAGCCCCTCTAGGTAGTTTTCATAGCCTCCTAAGTTCTTTTTTTTTTTTTTAATGACTTTATTTATTTATTTGTCAGAGAGAGAGAGGGAGAGAAAGTGAGCACAAGCAGACAGAATGGCAGGCAGAGGCAGAGGGAGAAGCAGGCTCCCTGCTGAGCAAGGAGCCGGATGTGGGACTCGATCCCAGGATGCTGGGATCATGACCTGAGCCGAGGGCAACCGCTTAACCAACCAGCCAGGCGTCCCATAGCCTACTAAGTTCTTTAAGAACTGAGCCACATGGAAGCATGGGGAAGAACAATGGACCTCTACATGAAAAGAGGGTTGGGTTCTCTCAGGAGAGGGAACTCGATAAATATTACTTGATACATGATGCTGAACAAATCATTAAACTTCTTTGGTCGTGATTCTTCCTGTGTACAGATGAAAATAGGTGGTTAGGGGTTCATAAACTCAGAGTGATTTCTTTCTATTTCCTTTTTTAAGACTTTATGTATTTATTTGAGTTGGGGGGGGAGAGCACAAGCAGGGGGCAGGGGCAGAGCAAAGGGAAAAGAAGACTCCCCACTGAGTAGAACCCTGAGATTGTGACCTGAGCTGAATGCAAATGTTTAATTGACTGAGCCACCCAGATGCCCCTCAGAGTGCCTTTTTCCAGTGTTGAAATTCTATCACGAAGAAGTCAGATAGAAGGATTATAGTGACATCGCCTGAACAACTATAATATCACTAAAAGCAGGACAATCAGATGTTATTGATCTCTTAAAAGCCACAATACAATGTATGTCCCACTCCCTGTGAATTCTTGCCAAAAAACTGTATGTTAGTCCAAGTCTGGTCAAGTCTCTGGTCCTACTACCAGCTTTCAGCAATATTGGGATTGAGGAGGCTGACATATCCTTTCCAGAAAGCATGTGCCATATGTCATATGGGCAATTCTATAGAACAAATAACCTGGTTTCTCTAACAAATAAATGTCACAAAATTGTGCCAAATTTTGGGGAGAGGATTAAAGGAAATTTATCTTAATAATATCGTATTAATTTTTTAAGGATGAAAATGGCACTGAATTTTGCTACAGAAAAAAGTCCTCAGGGGTTTCATGCTGCAACATGAATGAACCTTGAAGAAATTATGCTAAGTAAAATAAGCCAGACATGAGAGGAAAACATATATGATTCCACTGTAACTAGGATCTAGAGGACTCAAACTCATAGACACAGAAAGTAGAGTGGTGGTTGCCACCACACTGAGGTATGGGGAGTTGGTGTTTCATGGAGATAGACTTTCAGTTTGGGAAGATGAAAAAAGTTCTAGGAATGGATGGCGGTGATGATTGCCTAACAAAGGGAATATTCTTAATACCACTGAACTATATACTTGAAAAATGGTTAAAATACTAAATTTTATGCCATTTTTATTTTACCACCACAACAAGTCCTCAGTATTAGAGATAAATTCTGGAGTAGGTACAGCTGAACAGTACTACCACTGGGATTTAATTTAAAATAATCTAACAAAGCAAAACAACCCAAAACCCTGGAGGACAGAGAGGAAGCAGAACTGGTAAAGTCATCCTAATTTTTGAAGTCTAGAGATCAGTAGTGGGGGCTCAATCATGCTGCTCCCTCACTTTTATGTATTTTAAACACTTGATAATACAAAGTTGAAAATACATCTATCGTGTTTGGGTATGTTGAGTTTAATTTTCTGAGGTGCTCTGAGCATTTATATCTTTTAGAGGACTCCATTAAAAAAAAAAAAATCCCTTGTAGCCTCTTGGTATCCTGAGCTGTCATAGTATGAAATTGAGCATGAAATAGGCCCAAGCTTGAGGAGGAGATCACTAAAGCTGTTTTGTATGATCAATCCCCTCATGTGTTATACCTGATACTTCTGCCAACCTTGCCAGATTGCAGGGGAGAATAAACGAAATTGTATATATCAGCGTTGCTTACTCCTGCCTCCACCTTAGAATCACTAGAGAGCTTTTAACAATACTAATGCTTAGTCCCCACCCCACATGAACTGAGCTAGAATCTCCAAGGTGGGCCCCAGGGAGCAACATTTTTTAAAAAGCTCCCTCTGTGATTCTAATGTGCAGTCAAGGTTAAGAACCAGTATGAACCACTGGGTACCTAGAAGTGCTCACAAAATGCTGATTGAAAATTAATCTGGAACTATTTACCTGGCATGTTCTGTTTCAGTCATTTGATAAAGCCTTTTATGGAAAAGAATTTATATGCAACCTTTTCTCCCTCCCATCCAGGAGATTCAACTTCCAGAGGCTATAAACTTATTCCTTGAGCCTTTACTGGGCACACTTATGCCCAAGAGAGTATTGCGGTGGCTGTTAGCAAGAGCCTGGAAAGATAAGAACAGTTTCAAAAATGTTTTTGGGGCATCACAAAAACCCCATTGTAACACAATGCTCTTTGGAATAACATTAAAGAAAAGTGAATTATGCCCGTTTATCAAAGGGAAAATGAAAGCCCCTTGGACATGAATTTTATTTTGAAGCTGAAGCCTTTAATCAAATTGACAATAAAAGATATGGTCCTTCTATGAACTGAGGAATGATAAGCAACCATTTGCAATCTCAATATGTGGCTGCTGGAATTTAACTCTATGTTTCACCTCTGATGTGTGAAGAATGGACAGATTTTCAAAACAGAGAGAGAAACATAGTCCTTACACTGATTCAGTTAGCTGCATGAGCATAGAGTACAAACAACTCCAAATGTCTTCTTTCCCTCACCTTGGCACCTTGGGATTTAGAGTGAATATTCACAGGGCAGTCATTTCAAACTGAAAAAAAAAAATGCTCTGAACTTTCACTGCAAATAGTTCTTCTATGAAGTGATAGAGTAGGTGATCCTAAGCCTGAAGTGTGTGTGTGTGTGTGTGTGTGTGTGTGTGTGTGTGTGTTTATGTGTGTTGTGCAGGAGGAACATCTCTTTTTAGCACCAGCCAGAATTAAATAGTAGAAGAGAGGGGTTGTTAGATTTCATAAATAAAAAGTGTAGAATGCCCATTTAAATTTGAATTTTAGATAAATATTTGCAAATATTACTCACAATACAGTAACACTAAATAATATTCAGGGTTTTTTTTATAATTTCATTTTCTACTTTATTTCTTTATTTTTAAAATATAATTTAATTGAATTTTGTGTGTGTGTGCTCCAAAATTCATTGTTTATGCACCACACCCAGTACTTAATGCAATATGTGCCCTCCATAATACGCACCAATAGGCTCACCTCATCCCCCAATCCCCTTCCAAAACGCTCAGTTTTTTTCTCAGAGTCCACAGTCTTTCATGGTTTATCTCCACCTCTGATTTCCTCCAACTCACTTCTCCTCTCCATCTCTCAATGTCCTCCATGTTATTCCTTATGCTCCATGTGTAAGTGAAACCATATGATAATTGACTCTCTCTGCTTAACTTATTTCACTCAGCATAATCTCCTCCAGTCCCATCCATGTTGATACAAAAGTTGGGTATTCATCATTCTGATGGAGGCATAATACTCCATAGTGTATATGGACCATATCTTCTTTATCCATTCGTTTGTTGAAGGGCATCTTGGTTCTTTCCACAGTTTGGTGACTGTGGCCATTGCTGCTATGAACATTGGGGTACAGATAGTCCTTCTTTTCACTACATCTATATCTTTGGGGTAAATACCCAGTAGTGCAATTGCATGGTCATAGGGAAGTTCTATTTTTAATTTCTTAAGGAATCTCCACACTGTTTTCCAAAGTGGCTGCACCAACTTGCATTCCCATCAACAGTGTAAGAGTGTTCCCCTTTCTCCACATCCTCTCCAACATTTGTTTACTGCCTTGTTGATTTTGGCCATTCTGACTGGTGAAGGTGGTATCTCAATGCGGTTTTGACTTGAATCTCTTGATGGCCAGTGATGATGAACATTTCTTCATGTGTCTGTTAGCCATTTGTATGTCTTCTTTGGAGAAGTGTCTGTTCATGTCTTCTGCCAATTTTTTTGACATGATTATCATTTTGTGTGTGTTGAGTTTGAGGAGCTCTTTATAGATCTTGGATATCAGCTATTTGTCTGTAGTGTCGTTTGTGAATATCTTCTCCCATTCCATGAGTTACCTCTTCATTTTGTTGACTGTTTCCTTTGCTTTGCAAAAACTTTTGATCTTCATGAAGTCCTAAAAGTTCATTTTCACTTTTGTTTCCTTTGCCTTTGGAGACATGTCTTGAAAGAATTTGCTGTGGCCCATGTCGAAGAGGTTGTTGCCTATGTTCTCCTCTATGATTTTGATAGATTCCTGCCTCATGTTGAGGTCTTTCATCCATTAGAGTTTATCTTTGTGTATGGTGTAAAAGAATGATTGAGTTTCATTCTTCTATACATAGCTGTCCAATTTCCCCAGCATCATTTATTGAAGAGACTTGTCTCCACTGTATATTTTTCCCTGCTTTGTCAAAGATTATTTGACCATGGAATTGAGGGTCCATATCTGGGCTCTCAACTCTGTTCCACTGGACTATGTGTCTATTTTTGTGCCAGTACCATGCTGTCTTGGTGATCACAGCTTTTTAGTAAAGCTTGAAATCAGGCAACGTGATGCCCCCAGTTTTGTTTTTCTTTTTCATTATTTCCTTAGCGATTCGGGGTCTCTTCTGGTTCCATACAAATTTTAGGATTGTTTGATCCAGCACTTTGAAAAATACTGGCGGAATTTTGATTGGGATGGCATCAAAAGTATACATTGCTCTAGGCAGTATAGACATTTTATTTGTTCTTCTGACCTATAAGCATGGATAGCTCTTCCATTTTTTTGTGTGTCTTCTTAGTTTCTTTCATTAGTGTTCTGTAGTTCCTTGAGTACGGGTCCTTTACCTCTTTGGTTAGGTTTATTCCCAGGTATCTTATGGTTCTTGGTGCTATAAAAAATGGAATCAATTATCTAACTTCCCTTTCTGTATTTTCATTGTTAGTGTATAAGAAAGCAACTGATTTCTGTACATTGATTTTGTATCCTGTCACATTTACTGAATTGCTGTATGAGTTCTAGTAGTTTGGGGGTGGAGTCTTTTGGGTTTTCCATATAAAGTATCATGTTATCTGCAAAGAGAGAGAGTTTGACTTCTTCTTTGCCAATTTGAATACCATTGCAGATGGAAAGACTGTCATAAATCTCCCATCCTCTTCTTGAAACCAGTGATAACAGAGTGTAAATAGAGATATATGAATCCTATTAAGGCCTAGCTTGGAGCTAGCACATTGTTATTTCTGCCCACATGCTGTGGGCCAAAGCAAGTCGTAAACTAGCTAAACTCAGATTCAAGGAGTAGGGAAGTACATTGTTCCCATGAAGAGGCCATGGCAAGGTTGTGAATGCAAGAGTGAAGAACAGGGTCTGATGATTTTATGTACTGTAGGCAGACATGGGGAAAGTGAGAAGCAGGAGAAGGAAATGAAGTATCTTGCAGCTTCAAAGCCAAAAAGGACTGAGACACAGAGGGAAGGGAAGCAGGAGGCCAGTTCCTGGCGAGCTAGGCTTCAAGCATTGGAAGGACCCAGATATGAGGCCTATTTGATTCCAATACCTCCATGTTTGTCTAGAAAAGTTCTCATGAACTGAGGTAAAAGTGAGTGCACATGTAGGTCTTCAATGGTCTCAGCTGTGAAAGTTAGAGGCTAGATATACAATTTGAAGTTCTCTTATTTGTTATACAAAACTCACATGAACTCCTTGCCACCTTGTCTGCCATTAATTTCTCCTTTGGTTGAAGAGGTAAGACCCTAAGGCCATTATAAAATGGCAACTAATTTGTATGCATCAGTGTTGTAGTCAGTACTTTTCCCATTCAAGTAAGAGATACCCAACTTAAACTAGCTGAAGCTGAAAAGGTAAATTATTAACATAATTAAAAAGACCAGGGACACTAGTTTCAGGTAGGGCTGGACCCATGTGCTCAAATGATGTCAATAGGACATCCTATTGCATTCCTAGGGTCTGCACTGGCATCATTCTGAGGCAAGCTATTGCTTTATAATGCCACAGTGGTTTCCGAAAACTCCAGATTTACTTTATCAACTTGGCAACTCAGGAAGAAAAAGCATGTCTCTTTTTCTTTAGTTCAGTGAAAATCCTAGAATTGAATTTTAGGCTTAATCAGGTCAAATGTCCACCTCTGAACCAAGCCCAGTGATCAGGATTTGCAAGACCTGGATGTCCAAACCAGGATCATGAGGTTTGGTCAGATCCACCTAAACCACGTGGACTGAGAATGGGAGAGAGAAAATGGAAGTATGGTAACAGATAGGAAACGGGTGCTGGGTAGGCAGCAAAGCAACAGATGTCTCCATTCAATGGTTCTCCATTTTCCTTAGAGTAAAAGATACTACAGTGTCTTCCCTCCGTAACTCCTTCCTTCATCTCCTGTCACTCTTTCCTTTCCATTCTACTTCAGCTGTACTGGGCACCTTGCTCACGTATGAGCATTTAAGGATTACCTTGTCTTAAGGACTCTGGGCCACCTGTTTTGTCACTTTCTCACTGAGACCTACACTAGAGAGTTCCAGTGCCCACTGCCCAATTTCCATTTGGTTTTCTAAGGAAGAAATATTTGTCACTCACTAATACTTAAGTTGGTACTTTAGAGGAATGCAGTCGAAAGATGAAGAGTAAGCTGGGATTAGTAGTGGGTGGGAACGTGTGCCACTTCTCGACAGAGCAAGCATTTGGAATAGAATACATTTGGAAGGTCCTATTTGAAAGGTTATTTCTTATGATCTTTCTGAAAGAGCTGCACTTTAACTTAAAAAACAGTAAAAAAAATTTATACATATATATATATGTATTGGGGTAAATACCCAATACATATGTATATATATATATATATACAGCTTGTGATGAAAGCAGAACAAAGGGGAGAATCCTAGATTAACAGTTGGGAATGTCTTAACTTGGGGATCTCCAGGACAGCACAGATCCTTGGGTATGTCTTTCTTTGCCAGTGATCTCATGTGTTTATCTAACTGTCCAGCTGAGGGCTCACTCTGACATTTCAGCAACTAGGCAGAGTCTGCCCATTTAAGGTGACATAAGAAAGGGAGAGTTGTCCCACAGGGCTGCAGGAAGACAATTCAGGAACCTTCTGCTTTTCAGGATTTTTCTTTTTTTATCTTTTTTTCTTTTCTCTCATTGCAAGAGTCTGGCAAACGGGCTCTCATCCTTTCATTCCATGGTTGTGCTCAAAATGACTTGACTGTGTGAAAGTTGGCAAAGGCAGTTCCTGCCCTCCAGGGGAGGGCAAAGAGGCCTAGGGACAGAGGTGGGGCAGGAAGGTAGGAAAGACATAGGAAAAAGGCAAAGGATTGTTTGTCCAGAGAGTACTGCCCTGAAATTTCGGGTGGGAGGAGGGAGAATAAGAAAAGGTGACCTAAAAGAAAGAACTGCTTTTTTGCATATGCAAAGGGGATTTCTGCAGAACATGCTCCAGAAGCTTTAGTTGTTACCCTCACAGAGGTGGACTGGAAAGCTAGAAAGGGATAGCCTTGTAGGGAAACTTCTACTTTTCACTTTATTACTCACTCTACACAATGTTCAGTTAAGTTATCTTGTGTACATATTGTTTTTTTAATGGAAATTTTTAGAAAAGACAAATTTAATGAAAACAAATTAAATCCTAAGAACTTTACCCACTCTATCTTCATTTCCTATGATCCAAGAAAAAGGGCTTCATTTACTTGTTGTGTGGACTTTGGCAAATTATGTAAGCTTTCTGTGTCCCATGATCTCATCTGGAAAATAGGGTTAGCGATGGTGCCTTCATCATGGAATGGCTGTGGGGATTCAGTGAGAGAAGGTGTGTAAAGCACTAAGCACCAGTTATCACAAGCACTCAATCATTCTAGCTATCACTGGTATTGTCCAAATTTTATCCCAACACAAAACTCAGCATTTCAGACTTGTTCATCCTAAATTCAGGACCTAATTGTCATGGAAAGTGACCACAGCATCTGGGGGGTGTGATGGATGATGGTGGTGGTGGTGGCAGTGGTGGTGGTGGTTATGGTATAGATAGTTCCTTAACATTCGGCACATTGGAAGTGGGGAAAGAAACAGATGTTTGGGACTGAAGCCAGAGAAATAGGCAGAAGGCAAGGTTGATGGGGTCACAAACACACCTGTCATCATCTTAGTAGAATAAATTGTCTGCCTTTTGTCATGTCCTGAATATGTCTGAGATAGATCTGAGAGGAATAGATAATGTGTAATGACCCAAGTGGTAAACAAGAAAAGAAGTATGCTTTAATTTGGTGAAAAACGTAGTCTTCTCTGTCATCTTCTACCAGAAACTCTTTGAATTATTTACCTTTTTATTGGATATTTACAGGGCTAGAAGCCACAGCTAGATCTTAGTCACATCTAGAATCATAAAGGACTGAAAGGAACCATACAAATCAATTTTCCAGTATCTCAAGTAGCAGGAGATATGATTCAATCTAACTCATACAACTAGGACATTTATTTATCTCATATAATACGTTTAGCAGTAAGGTGGACTTCAGGTTTCATTGATCCAATAGCTCAATGATGCCTTAAAGTTCAGGTTCTTTTTCTCTCTCTTCTCTGTAATCTTTGGTGTATAAGTTGTGTTCTTGGACAACTTTATTCCTATGGTCATAAGATGTTTGTCAGTGACAGGTGGGACAACATGCTTTCTTGTTTCTAACCAATGGAGAGGGTGGAGGTGAAGGAGAGAGAATGAGACAGAGGAAGAGAAGGAGAGACTCTCTTCCAACCATGGGGGAAAAAGTCTTTCTTTGCAGTCAAATCAAGTTAATTTAGGATAGTGCTCACTCCTAGACCTGTACTAGTGGTCAGGTGGATGCTGTGTGGTGCAGGAATTTTAAACAAAGCATGAGTAAGGAGTGTAAAATGATTAGCTTAGACTGGGGTCTTCCACTTTGGTTCTATTGACATTTAGGGATAATGCTTTATGTGGGGATCTCCTGTGCATTGTAGACTGCTTATCAGCATTCCTTATGTTTACCCACATGATACCAAGAACAAGGGGCAGGTGAGTGTGGGCAGAGGGCAGGGACTAGATGAGGGACTTTGGTATTTATCCAGAAAGTACCAGTAAGCTACTAAATTACTTTAGCTGGGATCTGCAGAAAGAACAGAAGAGTTGGAGGGAAAACAGTGGGACCAGTTATTGCATGAGAGCAGTTTCAGTTAGGATGGTGGCTATAGAAACAGAGAGAGATGGACATATTTTAGTGTTATTTAGGAGCTAAACTAGGTAGGACCTTCTGCTGAATAGATATCAGGAGTGAGGAAAAGAAGATAGTAAGGATGTCTTATGGGTTTCTTATTTTCTCACTGCAGTGGACTATATATTTCTCATGAAATGAGGAACACTAGAGTAGTATCTCTCCACTAGACTGTGGAGAGATTATGTTCTGGTTGTGTTGAACTTGAGGCCTGTATAAGTTGCTCAAGTAGAAATGTCAAGTGAGCAGAAAGAGATACAAATGTGGTGCTAAGGGGAGAATATAGAACTGGAGATAATAACTGGAACCATGTGTGTGATAAGAACTCACCTTGGGGACTCTGTGAGGTAGACAACCATGAGTCTTGGGGAAGAGCAGTCAGAAGAATAGAAGAGATTCCCTGAGAAGGCTTTATTCCTTAACCTATAGGAAAAAAACATTTTGAGAGGGAGGGCTAGATCAGCAGTGGTATATGCTATTGGGAGAATTGGGAGATAAGGACCAAAATATTGTCCTCTGGATTTAGTGACATGGAGGCCATTGGTGAGCTCAGCAAGAGCCATTTGGGAAATGGAGGGTATTGGGGTCAGAAGATAGGCTGGAGAGGCCCAAGCAATGCCTGAGAGATGATGAGGAGTAGATTCTTCTTGGAGAAGTTTGGCTGTGGAGGAAGGGAGAAGACATTAGCTAAAGGAGAAAGTGAGAACCAGGGAGAGTTTTTCTTTAAGACAAGAGACCTTCTTACCATGTTTAAATGGTTTATGGATCCCAGGGAACAGAGGTTTGAAAATATAAGAGAGATAGAGATGAGAGTGAGAGAGATTTGAAATGGATAATATAAATTTCCTGAAAAGGGAGGAAGGGATGGAATCATCCAGACCCATGAGCCTTAGAAAGGAGAAGGGGTAGCTCTCAATTATAACTAGAGAGGAGGAGGAGAGTAGGGACAAAGCTGTAGGTGGACTTAAAGTGTTTGTGGTAGGAAGTTGATAGCATTCTTACTTGAACTCTTCTATGGTTTTTTTCTTCCTTCCTTTCTTTCATTCTTTCAAGATTTTATTTATTTGACAGAGAGAGAGAAAGACAGTGAAAGAGTATAAGGAGGGGAAGCAGGAGAGGGAGAAGCAGGTTTCCCACTGAGCAGGGAGCCCAATGTGGGGTTTGATCCCAGGATGCTGGGATCATGACCTGAGCCGAAGGCAGGCGCTTAATGATGGAGTCACCCAGGTGCCCCTTTTCTATGGTTTCTGTAAAACAGAGGGCTCAGCATCTGTATAGAGGATGGGGGAAGTTTCTGTCGTCAAATAAATTTGGGAAACACTGTGTTAAGGTCAAGCAATTATCTCCACTGATGGTGTTTTCAGAGCCTTTACTGCACAGGAATCCATTGTGAGTGTCCAAGAAGGGGATGGAGCACCCACCGTCAGAGGAAACTGCAATCCAAAGCCGGGAAAGAGCTTGAAGAAAGTCACTGGGTTGGATTAGCAGGTGTGGAGGGCCTTTCTTTAAGGAGAACAGGAACTTCCTCAAACGTTCCTTTCGGCAAGCTTAGTCCTCTCATTCTTGACAGTGTTGTGTGACCCCAGACCCTGGCCATACTCAGCAATCTGGTTTTACTTGGGTATATGAGAATTAGACAGAGATAGCCATTAAACCTTTCTATGTAACATGAAAGAGTATGAGTCAGGACACAAATCTATTGCCTCTGAGTTCAGTGTACCTGGGGTCCATAATAGAACTATTTGGGTGTCCTTGAGCCAATTACTTAATTTCTCTGTGACTCAGTTTCTTTATCTGTACAAAAATGGCATTCATGGCATTCTTACCATGTGATGATTGAATATAACAATACTTACAAAGAACTTAGAATTGTGTCTGACCCATGTGAATAGTAACTGTTAGCTATTACTGGGAGCAGAGGGACAGCTGTGTTCCATCCCACAAACAGGGCAGCAGAAAAATCTACTCTGGCAAAGAAAAGAAAAATGAACAGATGTGTTGAACAAAGTAGAAAAGCATAATAGAGAAAGCATATTCTTTCCAGAGGCCTGGATTTGCCTTTGGGATCTATGAAATACCCCATGGCTTTATGATAAATCTTCCTGTTGGTTCAAGCTATACTGGTGACTTGCAAGCAAAGAAATATAATGAGTACAGTGGCTGAGACAGGATTTGAACCCAAGTCCCCTGGCTTCCAGTACTCTGGTGATTACTATACACAGTTTATTCAGGATCTGGATGTGACTTAGTGAGAAAAATCTTTTCCCAGAGGAAGAAAGCAGAATTTTACAGCCAGGGGCAGATTGTGTCAGAGATTAAATTAAGTGTCCCTGGTTTCAAGAGAGGCAGACTTTTGACCTTCCAGCTGCTGCAGCCCACACCTGACTGAAATAGCTACAGGTATTACAGAGACTCAGGGACTGAGGATTCCAAAAGCATTTCAGTCCTTTAAGATTTTCAACTCAGCAGTTAGTCTATGACATCATCTATAAATGGATGCAATGGATTATTTTTGCAGATTCTGAGTTTTCCATAAATGTCCATAACTCCAGACGTCAGCTTGCACACTTCTCCCTGCCCGAAATGTTCTGCCCTTTCTTGTTTCCCTGCAGAGGGCCTCCATTGGTGGAACTCAAACTGTAGTGGGCTGGGGAATCAGACTCCTTTTAGATAGGCATCAAATGATACTGAAGTTGGAAATTTGAGGACCACTCTTTGAAAAAAACTCCATAATTTTTTAGCCAGACGTTCTGTAAAGATTCCAAAATTGAGGAACATAAGACATGGGGTTTTTAAATACAATTTTGATGTTGAAAGTTGGAGTTATGTGGGGGCTAGTTTTTTTTTTTTTTTAATCTCAAACCTCAGTTTTCTCATTTATTAAATGGGGTTGATAATGGAGACACCTCTCTCCAGAGGTTGCTGCACAGCTCAAATGAACTCAGTGCAAGCAAAGGCAGTTTATTAGCTGTAAAGTCAGTGGCAGTAGTTATTTTGTATTAAAATGTGAATCTTTTCTGGAGAGGCTCTTATTTGGTATGAAATCCAGACTTTCAATTTTTTGCAAGAGAGGTTTGGAGCAAGAACCACATCTTATTTTCCACTGTATCCCCATCCTAGCTCAGTGTGTAGTGTGTAGCAGCAGGCTTAATTTTTGTTGATAAGGACCTAATATTTTTAAGCTTTTGAATGCAAATGAGTCATCGTCCAAGATGCTGATTGGCTGACACCAGTTCTCTTTGGTCGGATACAAAATAATGAGGAGGGAAAAACTGGTTATTAATGCAAAGAGGCTAAGAAAAGGCAGTGAATAGCAGCGCAAAAATAGCCTCAATAATTATAAGTCTTACAAAGCCTGTTGTGACACACTTTATGAGTCAAAAATGAAGTGTGTGTGACATGAAATGAATCATTGTGTGAATAAGAGAAGGAATCTTATTTATCCAAATGTGTTTTGTCAGCGGCAATGCTCTCTCTTGAATAACACGTGCCCTTAAACAAAAGTGATGGATATCTTAGTTGCTATCTAACAAAATATAAATCTAACACTTATGTACATAATATGTATCAACATAAAATAGGTAAAATTCTTCTTGTAAAAAAATCGTGGTAGGTCAGTGTTAAGTTGGCTCTGGCCTCACCTTAATGAAGACACTTAAGTAAGTTTTCATGTTTCAGTTCTTGCTCTTTGAGAATATATGGATAGCATTATTCTTTGACTTTGCAATTGGATCCTGGATATAAATAAGAAGACCATATTTTCTTACTTATCTTCCTCCAGAGCAAGCTCTAATTATTGCTATAAGCTATTCTCATATTCTCATGCTTGTCTCGTGTACTAAAATGTACATAGTTTCATACTTACACTATCTGTAATTTTTTCTAGTGTTTTTATTGAAGGGGGTAAGGAAGGTGTTTCTTTGGTATATCAGTATCTTGTTACCAGAAGAAAATTGAGGTAGATATATTCAGTTTACCATTTGTACTGATTTGTTGTGATACATTGATAGTATTAGGTTTCAGTAAATGAAACCCCCCTTCCACTTCTGAGTTTGAAACAATTGAGAGATTCACATAAAAGGCAAGCCAAAGGAGATCCACATTTTTCCTTCATGACTAATAAACTGAAAATGTAGGTCTAAACTATGGAGAGATGGGTTTGCTAAGATTTCTGCTATGAATTAAGGAACAAAGACTGCTAGGCCTAATATCCAGTTCCTCTTTTTCCTTAGTAATAAAATTCCCAGGTTTTAGTGGGACACATAGACAACCAGAATAAAGACCGTATTTCTTAGCTTCCTTTGCAGCTAAGTATTGCTGTATGATTGATTAAGTCCTGTCCAATGCAATTTAACACTGTGTGTAACTGCTAGATAGCTCTTCAAGGGAAGTTTTTTTTTTTTTGTTTTTGTTTTTGTTTTTTAATCACTTCCTTTCTTCCTCTGAGTGGAAGGTAGAGGTGATGACTAGAACGCAATAAGCCATCTTGCACCATTATGTTCTAACTACATGTTGACAATGATGGAACAATAGGACAAAAAAAGTTGGTTTTCTGATGGCCACTGTGGTGGTTAATTTTATGTTTCAATTTGACCAGACCACGGACTACCCAGATATTTGGCTAAACATAATTTCTGGGTCTGTCTGTGAGGGTGTTTCCAAATGAGATTAGCATTTGAATTTGTGGACTCAATAAAGCAACTTGCTCCTCCCAGTTATAGGTGGATATCATCCAATCTGTTAAGGGCCTGAGTAAAATAAAAAGGCAGAGGAAGGGAGAATCTGATCTCTCTGCCTGACCCGCACAGCTGGAACATCAGTCTTCTCCTGCACTCAGACTCCAATTAGGACTATATGTTTGACTCCTCTAGTTCAGGCCTTTGGTCTCAGACTCAGACTATACCACTGTCTTTCTTATATCAACTTGCAGGTGACAGATCATGGGACTTTTCAGCCAATTCTCTCTATATCTCTTTCTCTGTCTTCATCTCTGTTTCTCTCTTTTTCTGATCTCTCTGGAGAAGGCTGACTAGAACAGATTTTGGTTCTGAGAATTGTCCAGAAGGTGAACCTATTGCCCCATTGGGTCTGAAAGACAGAGCATTGAGATAAAGAGGATTAATCATGAGAGTTAACATCTCATGGAGTGTGCCTTGCTAAGTTTTAGATTAGCCTGGGACCCATCATCCCTTCTTTCTTTTCCATTTCACTTTTGGAATGGGAATGTCTATTCTATGCCTGTTCTATCATTGTAGGTATTCATGTATTTGAAGCACCTAGTTTGTTTGGTTTCACATGTTCACAACTGGAGAGGCATTTTTGCCCTAGGATGAATCATATCTTTAGTCTCACCCATGTCTGATTTAGATGATATTTCGATAAGACTTTGGATTTCGGACTTTAGAGTTGATGCTAGGATGAGTTAAGACTTTGGGGTAATGAACATGGAATTAATGTATTTGCATGTGAGAAGGACATGGATTGTGGACACTGGGGGCAGAGTTCTATGGAACAAATGTGTCTCCCCAAATTTACATGTTGAAGTTCTAATCTCCAAACAGATGGAATTTAGAGGTGGAAACTTTGGAAGGTAATTAGGTCATGAAGGGAGAGCCCTCATGAATGGGATTAGTGCCCTTATGAAAAATATAAGACAGAGATGATCTGTCTGTCATGTGAGCAAACAGTGAAAAGGTAGCAGTCTGCAAACCAGGAAGAGGGCCTTCACTTGAAATTGAATTGGTTGGCCCTTTGGTCTTTGACTTCTAGCCTCTAGACCTGTAAGAAAGAAATTTCTGTTATTTAATCCACCAGCCTGTGGTATTATGTTATAGCAGCTCAAGCTAAGGTAGTAATAAGGTGCCATGCTGGTCCTGAATGCTTACCTCTGAATTTCATTTACAAAAGGTAAAGGATAAACTTTTATTTGACTTAAACTCTAGTCATTTGGGGTTTTCTGTTATTTGCTACCAAACTTAATCTTAAAAAATAGTCATTTAAGAAACTGAAAGCACCTTTGAGATAATCTGGTCCAATAACCTTCATTTTACTGACGTGAATCAGAGTGGATAAGAGAATTTTTCAAAAATTATTTACAGGCTTCCTATGGGTGCCATTAAACAAACCAGAACCAGATTTAATCCCTCAAAGGTCGGTGCCTTTCCACTGGGACTTTGACAAATAGGGCGGAAAGGAGGATCAGTACAGATAGAAGAGAAAGACATGAGAAAAGACTGAAAAATAGAATTGCCAATGTATGTTCCACAGACAGTAAAGTGGTTACAGTAATGTGATTCATGGTGCTAAGAGATGGGACAAACAGGGCTGTTTATATGGCAGCATATATCTTTTGGCAAAGAAGGAATTACAAGGATTTTGGAGCTAGTTTATTTATTGTTATGTGACCCTTGTCCAGGCACCATGCAGAGAATATGTCATGGGAACGTGAGTCCCTAAAAGGCCGAGGGCTTGACTAAAGCGTCTCCCCAATGATTTGCAAGACCAAGTTCAATAACTTCAGCATGCCCATGAGACACATCTCTTAACATTCTCCTCCTTGATTTCAGGCTCCAGAAATACTATGGTGCTTTCAGGTTGCAGTATCTGACAATTCCATATTTTAGTGGATTAAAGCAAAACGTATTTCTCCAGCATGTCGCATGTCATTGCAAGTGAGCAAAAGTTCACCCCTCCAGACTGATGGAGTCTCCATCCCAAAACATGCTCCTGGTTGGCAGAGGCAGGGAAAAGAGACTACAGTAAACCATGCACTGAGTCTTAAAGCTGCTGTCCAGAGGTAACACATTCCTCATTCACATTTTGCTGGCCAAAAATTCACATACCCAAGAATGCCTCCATGGAGTGCCAAATACAATCCTCTCTAGGGATGAGAAGCAGGTAACACAGTTTACTGCAGTCACCACAACTTACGTTGCTATCTCTGCCCCTGTGCAGCCCATGTTCTGTGCTCTTTACCACACCTGTGTTCTTCCCCATCATTGCTCACTATATGCGAGCCAAGACTTCCTCACCCTTTCTGTCATTCAATCTTCAGAGACTCCACAGAGTCAGTGCTATTATTAACCTACCTTTACAGAAGAAGACATTGAGGTGGAGAGGTTAACAGCTAACTTCACTCCCCACCTCTGCCTGTATTTCTGGCGCTATGGTGACCCATTCTGATTTTTGCTTCCAATGGCCTTTCTTGTCTTTGTCTCCTCTGCTGATTCTGGTGAGAGATGGCTACAGTTTTGGGAACCTCAGAGGAGGGACCATATAGAATACCTCCAGCCAAGGATGGGGAATTAGGGACAAAGACAAGGTGCCTTGAGAACACAGAAGTGTTGACTAACTCTATTAATGAAGAGAAAAATTAAGGGCAGTGACTTGGGAAACATGTCAAGTACCAGTTTGCTGGGCAAACTATAGAACTGCCTGTGTGACGTATGGCCGGCCTGGAAAGGACAGGTGTTTCTTATGTGCTCTTATTAGACAGATGTTTTTTATCTGATCTCTTACCTATGTAGTTCAGAATCTGAGCTACACATATTATGATGATGATGATGTTGATGGTGGTGGTGGTGGTGATAGCAAACATCATATTGTATGATATATGGCTCAATAATATTGCCTTTGTTAAATTCTCTACATATCAACAAACTTAATTCTTAACAGTACTCTTGGGAGAAGAGAATATGATTATCTTCATTTTACAGATGATGAAACTGAATCAGGGCAGTTACATGACCTTCCCAAGGTCACCCAGCTACTAAGTAGCAGAGACTGGGTTTAATCCCAGGCAGTCTGTCTCAAGGGTTTGTGTTCTTAACCTCTGTAATTATAACATGAATGCTTTCTATGGGCAGAGTTTTAAGTGTTTTATATATATTAATCCATTTGCCCCATGCAACAAAAAGTTTTTGATGTGTGTACTCTGTACTCTTTTCATTTGACATATAAGACGTTGAGGCACAGACAGGTTAAATAATTTGTCCAAGCTTTTACCAAGGTAATTAGCAGAGCTGGGGTTTAAACCCAAGGAATCAGGCTTGAGAGCCAGTGCTCTCAGCTCCTGTGCCACACTACTCCAGTGTTCACTCATTTATAAGCTACTAGATACAGAGTTCTCTATATTGAGACCAGATGGTTCTGAGTCTAGATTTAACAAAGACAACACTGACTGATGTATCCCATTCCCATGAAATGAGCTCTCTATAGTTCAATGAGTAGCTAGGTATGTGTGTATCTGCAATTGATACATAAGCCTTAATGTGGTGCAATTCCAGGATTATGTCAATTCCTCTTTGCTAGGAATTTGGTTAAACTTTAATTTAATAGGCCCATGAAAATCATCTCTGTTATGGTTCTGATTAGATGCTATTCTGTGTCCCTTGAAGACCCACATCCCACACTGATCTGTGTAGTTTTGTTTGTTCATTAATTCATGCATTCATTGATCCATTCAATAAATATTTTTTGTACCCTACTAAGGCCCAGGCATTGTTGTAGACACTGAATTTACAGAATTGAGTAAAAATAGTTAGATGCCTGCCCTGTAGAGTCTACATTCTAAGGGGAAGAGTCAGATAATAAACAAATAAAAAAGTGGTAATTCCTAGGGAGAAAAAGAAAACTGGGAAGAAAGAGATGGAATTCCAAGGGGGAATGGGTGGTACTTCTTTAGGCTGGGAAGCTAGAGATGATCTTAACTGAGAGTCCTGGAGAAGGTGAGGAAGTAAGCTATGTAGATATTGGTGAAAAAATGTAGACCCAAGAGAACAGCAAGTAAAAAATCCAGAGACAGAAAGAGTGTGTAATGGGTTTGAAGAGTGACAAGGAGGCCAGTATGGCTGGAACAGAGTGAGTGAGGCAGAGAATACCCAGAAATGGTAGAGGGAAAGTGAGGGTGAAAAAATCATTCAGGACCTTGCAGGCCATTGTGAGGCACTGTGGAGGGCATTGATCAGAAAAGTCACAATCTATGAGTGGCATTTAGGCTGCGGAGCATAGGAAAACCAAATGCTCACCAAGAGACAATGGTTAATAAATGATAGCACAGTTAAACCACAGATTAAGCCATAATGAAGACTGACTTATTGTCTCTTGATTTGCAGGAATTCCATGAGGAAATGTTGAGTAAGAAAGCCAAAATACAGAAAAGCATTGAACATTATATCAAAAGCTAATAATGTACTATACCTTGGCTAATTGAATTTAAATTTAAAAAAAAGAAAAGCATGAACATCCTATTTTAAAAAAATAAGGGCTTTCACCACACCCAGTGCTCCATGCAATCCGTGCCCTCTATAATACCCACCACCTGGTACCCCAACCTCCCACACCCCCCCCCCGCCACTTAAAATCCCTCAGATTGTTTTTCAGAGTCCATAGTCTCTTGTGATTCACCTCCCCTTCCAATTGCTTTTCTGAATATAAATAAATTGGGAAAAAAAAACAGATAATAATGTCAAAAAATGGGCAGAAGACATGAACAGACACTTCTCCAAACAGACACTTGAAAAAATGTTCATCATCACTAGTCATCAGGGAGAATCAAATTAAAACCACATTGAGATACCACCTTACACCAGTTAGAATGGCCAAAATTAACAAAACAGGAAACAACAAGAGTTGGAGAGGATGTGGGAAGAGGAAAATCCTCTTACACTGTTGGTGGGAATGCAAGTTGATGCAGCCAATTTGGAAAACAGTGGGGGAGATTCCTTAAGAAATCAAAAATAGAGCTTCCCTATGATCCTGCAATTTCACTATTGGGTATTTATCCCAAAGATACAGATACAGTGAAAAGAAGGGCCATCTGTACCCCAATGTTCATAGCAGCAATGGCCACAGTTGCCAAACTGTGGAAAGAACCAAGATGCCCTTCAACAGATGAATGGATAAAGAAGATGTAGTCCATATAAACTATGGAGTATTATGCCTCCATCAGAAAGGATGAATACACAACTTTTGTAACAACATGGACGGGACTGGAAGAGATTATGCTGAGTGAAATAAGTCAAGCAGAGAGTCAATTATCATATGGTTTCGCTTATTTGTGGAGTATAAGGAATAACATGGAGGGCATGGGGAGATGGAGAGATGGAGTTGGGGGAAATTGGAGGGAGAGACAATGAGAGACTGTGGACCCTGAGAAACAAAATGAGGGTTTTGGAGGGAAGGAGGGTGGGGGTTCCGGTAAGCCTGGTGGTGGGTATTATGGAAGGCATGTATGCATGGAACACTGGGTATGGTGCGTAAACAATGAATTCTGGAACACTGAAAAGAAATTTAAAAAAATAAAAAATTTTAAAAAAGAAAAAAAATAAGGGCTTTCACAACTTTCCATCTGTAATACGAACAAGTATTTATTGATGTGATTATATAGACATGGAGAAAATTATAGGAACCCACAAACTAGATAGTTCACAGGGACTACATACTTACGAGAGGATAAATTTGCAAGGGTTGGGGAGAGAGGAAGGGAGACACCAAGTTAAAAAAGTGATTGCTCTTAAGAAATCTATTATATCTGAATTGATCACATTTAACATTTATGGGAAAAACTCTGTGTGTGTGTGTGTGTGTACGTACATGACATGAATTTATAGATATATAGTGTATATGTTATATATATGTTACAAACATATATGAAGAAATTTTAATATAAATGTAGCATCAATCCTATGACACAAACATGACTATTCATGCTGAGTCTTGGTGAGTTCCATGGCTGCCCAGGGCCACACAGCCATGTAGCAACTGCAGAGGAGGGGTTAAGAATTCTGATTCTACAGGCTGCATTTCTTCTTCGTTCCCACATTATTCATTCCTGTGCCTATTTTTCCCTCCTCCTAAAGGGGAACAACTTTATTAGCAAAAATAGAAAGAGAAATCACCTGCAAGATTTTCTATGATGAGAAAACAGATTTCCTGAGACTTTTAAACTCTGGAAAAGCACTTTAGACCCAAATTCAGACTGGCAGGGACTGTGGCATTCATGAAAAGGGTGTCTGCACCATGTAGAAGAATTCATTGGTGAGATCATTGCCCTCCTCTATGGTGAACAAAAGAAGGTGAACTGGAGTCTCTTCACATTGAAAAGATAAATTGCCCATTTGGAAGAGAAACCAAAAGAAAGAAGGCCCTATTACAAGAACAAAATAAAACAGAACAGAAAATGACACAATTGCTGGTGAGACTGTGTAGGAAAGGAACCCTTGTGCATGGCTGGTGGGGATACAAAATGGTGCAGCCTCTGTGGAAAACAGTATGGAAGCTCCTCAAAAAACTTAACATAGAATTGCCATATGATCCAGCAACTCCATTTCTGGGTATATAACAAAAGAATTAAAAGCAGGGTCCTGAAGAGATATTTGTATACCCATTTCATAGCAGCATTATTCATAATAGCCAAATGTCTATCATCAGATAAATGGATAAACACAATGTGCTCTATACATACAATGGAATATTATTCGGCCTTATAAAGGAAGGAAGTCCTGATACATGTTACAGCATGGATGAACCATGAAGACATTATGCTAGGTGAAGTAATCTAAATACACAAAAGAACAAATATTGTATGATTCCACGTGTGTGAGGTTCCTACAGTAGTCAAATTCATAGGAACAGAAGGTAGAATGGTGGTTGCCAGGGAATGAGGGGCAGAGGAAACAAAGAGATAGACTTTGATGAGTATAGAGTTTTGGTTTAGGGTACAGAAAGTTTTTTAGGTGGATCATAGCGGTGACCAACTGTGAATGTACCGAATATTATTGAACAGTACAGTTGAAAATGCCTGAAAAGGTGAATTTCATATGGTGTGTATTTTTTTTTCTCCCAATTTATTTATTTTCAGAAAAACAGTATTCATTATTTTTTCACCACACCCAGTGCTCCATGCAAGCTGTGCCCTCTATAATACCCACCACCTGGTACCCCAACCTCCCACCCCCCCGCCACTTCAAACCCCTCAGACTGTTTTTCAGAGTCCATAGTCTCTCATGGTTCACCTCCCCTTCCAATTTACCCAAATTCCCTACTACTCTCTAACGCCCCTTGTCCTCCATACTATTTTTTAATAATTAAAAGAAAAAAAAAAGAGAAGACGACTTGTGTGACTGAAAATCCACCATTCGAAGTGGTTGGGGTCCTATGAAGATCACATCAAGAAGAACTTGCCCGAGCCTATGGCTGCCCCCTCTTAGAACCCTTTATAAAATGGGGTCAGTTCTTTTGTGCTCCACCTTTCATGGCATCAGTTAGCTGGCAGAAACCCTGGTGTTCCTTGCCCTGTTCTGTTCTCACAGCCTGATTGCATGCGCCCAGATGTCGAGGTTCCTAGGGGAGGACAGATGGCAGTGGCCATCCATCACAGAGACAAGACCATGAAAATGGCCTTCCTGTGAAGTATCGCCTTCAGAGGGAACCCGATGGAGCTGGGAAAATGCTAGAAATGGGCTCTGGCAGCACAGAGGGGTGTGGAGCTCAGACGGCAGTAGAGTTAACAATCACACTGCAATTTCCAAGTGTTACTCAAGACTCCACTTCAGTGCCTGTTGTATTGAACCTCCTTTTCACTTCTCTCCTTCCCCCATTAAGCCTGCCTTAGATAAACATTTCTCCCCAAGGAGAAGAGAAATCCATTTTACTTGGCTGAAAGCAGCAGGATGTCACAAAATCCTTAGCCGTGGTTATCTGCCATCAGGATTGAAGATTGAAGTCTTCCATTAGGAGAAGTCTTCTATTAGGAGAAGTCTTCCATTAGGAGAAGTCTTCCATTATGAGAAGCACCTACAGGAACTCTCCTCCCTTCCCCCGAGAGGACCTTGTTGTGTACGAAGCATCCTGTTTTTCATTCTCCTTTCTCCTTAACCAGCACCTCGCATCATGTCCCTTAAAAGGAAATGATGTTCTTCATCAGGCTTGCATGACCACCTAGCAGACTCCTGGCAGCGCAGACCAACCTTACTCTTCTAACCAGGGATAACCTGCCAAGGCATAAAATACCTCCATGGAGAACTGGCCCTCAGTGACAGCAGCCAGTGGAGGGGAAGAGTTGGTGCTGAAGATGCAGGACACATTGCTGAGGGGAGGAGGGAGTAGTAGGAAACCCAGAACTCAATTCTATCCCTGGGGACTGTGTGGCTGGAAAGAAGCTACTGCTTAACTTATAGGGACAAAGCCTTAACTGTGAGCAAGGGCAGGTGGAAAAAGAAGTGTTTCTGAGTGTAATGGAGTATAATGAAACATTTATAGCTACAACCGTTTGGACTTTGGCGGTCTCCCAGCCTCAGCTTTGCCTGGACTGTAAGGATGCACTGTAAGGCCTTTGATTTCCCCCCGGCCTGGCTCCCTAGCATTCCTGACCTGTAAACATGAAGCTGAGATCTGAGCCTACTCTGCCCATGAGGTTGCAACTATGTCCGTCTTACTATATCGTCCCTCTCTCTTGCCGCCATCAATTCCTTAGTCATGAACCAGACTGCCTGGGTTCAAATCCAATATCCTTAGGCCTGAGAGTTGGCCAATGGGCAATGTTGGGGGTGGGAGGACACTGGGTGCATCCTGGGGCCTTCAAAGTGCTAGACAAAAGAGTGCCCACCCTGTCCCATCATCAGGGAGCTGTCTGAAGCCTGTCTCTGCTGCTTTCTCTGGCTGGCTTTGTTAATTCATCCCACATGTTTCCCTGCTGGCTGGTGAAAGAAAACTCCAGTGTCAGGTTGTGCCTGAGATCAAGTCAGAGCAGCTTCCCCTGACATCTCTGTGACCCTGGGCAGATGCGTTTTCCAGGGCAGGGCAGCATGACCACTGGTCCACAAAAAGTCTGTGTCAGAGAAAAGCACATGCGTGGTCTGGGGGGCACAGCAGGCACCTTTCAAGGGCATCTAGTGTTCAGCCTTCCAGTGTTGGAGGCAGGAATGACCTAACTGTGTCAGCTACCTGTGACAGCTTTGGCCTTCACTTTTGGTTGCTGCTTTGCAGTTGCAAATATATAATTCCTCAATAAGATCCATCAAGTGCTAGTGCAACCTTACACATTCTGCTATCTGCTACTAGTATGTTGAAATGATCTTACAAATGGGTCTGGAATACCTTCACTCTCTTTTACCAATGAAGAAACAGACTCATGGAAGCAGGTAGCTTGGTTAAAGCCATCCAGCAGTAAAACCTTGCACATGAACTCCCTGGTGGTGGAGACTGTGTACGTTTCTCCTACTACAGGGTATGGGTTGATTTTGCAGAGCTAGAGAGAAGGGTGATAGGGGAGTGGCAGGGAAAGAGACTTGAACTGCTTCTAATGCCCTCTCTTAGTCAATCCCCTTTCTTATCTGGAAACAAGGAGCTTAGGGGATCTTAAGTTTACTTTTTTTTTTTATTTTTAAAAGATTTTATTTATTTGACAGAGAGAGACACTTCAAGAGAGGAAACACAAGCAGAGAGAAGGAGAGAAGCAGGCCTCATGCCCAGCAGAAAGCCTGATGCAGGGCTTGATCCCAGGACCCTGGGATCATGACCTGAGCCGAAGGCAGACGCTTAATGACTGAGCCACCCAGACGCCCCTTAAATTTACTTTTAATACTCTTTGCTCTTCTTATTTATTTACATTTACTCGTATGTTTGTTTTTACTTGCTTACTTTGTCTCCAATGTAAAGCCATTTCTGTTTTGTTTTTTTAGGAGATTTTAACTCTCAAAGTGCATTTTTCTCCCTCCCAGTACCAGACCTGGACAGGGCTGCCCTGATGAGAGGATGAATAAACATGATACTAAAAGATGTAGGTTTGTTAAAGCATCAAGCATCTTGATACTTTTCCCTCATTACTTATTTTCCTAAAATAGAAGCTGTGGCCAAAAAGTATAAAAGAAGTATAATCCATGGGATTAGAAATACTGTTAGCTATAGGCATATCCACTAATTCCTAGAGGTCATGTCTACAGACTAAAATATACAGATACAAAAGAATTAGGAGGTATGATAAGTACTCATAGAAATAACTTGAGGAGCAAGACAGGCAGAAATGGGTGTGGGTAACATCTCTCAAATGAGATAGGAGAAAACTGTTCTGAGCTGAGACCAAAAGGATTTGAAAAACAAGGGGAAGAGAGTTTAAGATAGCAGGAAGAGCATGTGCAAAGGGCAAGAGGTATAAAACTCTTTAGTATGTTCTAGAACTTGGCAGAATGCCAGTAAGGTTGTAAACAAATGAGAACAGCAGAAATGGCATAAGTTGAGATGGTAGAAGGGTGCAGCGGCCAGATCTTATGTGCTTGGGTGAAACAACTGAATTTCACCCAGAGTTCAGTGGAACACCAATAAAGGCTCCAAGCCAAGGATTCTATGAAGAATGTGGTCTATTCTACATTAAGGAGAGTGGATGAGATGGACAAGACAGCATTTACAGGTCCTGTCAGGAGACAAAATGAGAATCCAAAAGAGTATTACCAATGACATAGAAAGACTAATGATAATAATTATAAGTCACAGCTCCATGGCACTTCCTCTGTGCCCTGTTCTTAGTGCTTTATGGCATATTTAATTCTTGTAATATTCCTGTGCAATCAGTTCTACTTACTACTTCTACCCTACAGATGAGGAGATTAGTTCATAAAAAAGTTAAGTAACTTGCCAAGGCGACATACCACTTAGCGTACAGCAGGGATTTGAATCCAGGCAGTCTGGTTCACAACTAAGGAGTGAACAGTGATGTGACAGAGGAGAGGGTGACTGGTTGGAAGAAGAACTGACTCTACATTGTGACTTAGTGGTAGGAGGGTGGAAATGGTAAAGGAGAGAGAAGGATCAGAGATCCTGAAGGTTGTGACTTGGATACTGGTATAAGTGGTGCTGGAGAAAGCAAGGGTCTATCTTTTATCTGTGCTGCACACAGGACAACTTAGAAGAGTCTGCCTTCCTACCTGACTGGCATTAAAAGAGCCCCTTATAATCCTGTCTCTCAACTTGATCTGCTCAGACTGAGATTCCCCAGCTAGGGCTGGCACACATGGGTATAATGTGAAGACTTCACTGGAATGCCACAGGGATTATGACCCTGCATTTCTGACCTCCCAGGAATACTGCGACCATCGAAAGAGATAATGAGGGGCAGCTCAGCAAAGTTGGAAGCCAGAGTCTGGGACCAAGTTGCTCTCCCTATCTCTGAACCCTTGTGGGAAATCAGCTAATGCCAGCAAGCCTCAGTTTTCCCACTGGGGAATGGGAGTCATTCTTTCCTGGAAGTTATTGGGAGAACACACTTTGAAAATGGTTGAACTCTTCACAAATGTAGGAGTTGTTGCCATGATCATAACTACATACCAGTGGGACAATGAATTTTACACAATGCATATTGTCCAGGTGAATAATTTCCATTAATAAACATTTATAATTGTTGAACAGAAACAGTATTTTGACTGAAATTTTCAAATAACTCTCTGAAATCACTGAACTTTAAGCCTTAAAAAGATAGGATATGTTGAATGATCTTAGTCCTAAATCTCTTTGTGGCATCTCCAGCCAGGAATTCATTCATTTCACAAGCATTTTTAAAGCAACTGGCCAAGGTACAAATGTGAATAATTCAGAAACATTCCCAGGCTTCAGTGATTTTGCATTCTAGTGAATCCAGGCAATAATCAAACAACCAGATAAACAAGCTGTCTAATTTCAGATTGTGTTAGGTACTGAGAAGGACACAATCAACGTGTTGGGTAGAGACTGACTTGGGGAGCAAGAGGTGGCAGCTACTTTACATGGGCAGCCAGAATAAGAAGGAGGAAGCTATGGGAATATCCAGGAAGAGAAGTTTCTGGGCATAGAGATTCTAGAGTGCAAAGACCCTTAAGTAGGAACCAATAAACGAGAAAGTCAGTGTCTCTGCAGTGTCGTGAGTGTCGAAAAATGAGGCTGAAGTGATCACATCATGCAGGAGAGGTCACATAGGGCATGGTAGAGTTTGGCTTTATCACAAGTATAGTAAGAAGCCATCGGAGGATTTGAAGCAGGAGGATGACATAATCTGAGTTAAGCTTCTTAAAGATCCCTCTTGCCACTAACTGGGGATAGGACTGATATGGGGCAAGTGTGGCAGGACAAGATCAGTCAGGACACAGTTGTCTAGGTCAGAGGTTATAAGGAAGTAGAGAGAAGTTGGGGCACGTTTTGAGTATAGAGGTAAAAGGACTTGCTGAAAGATTAGATGTCAATATGAGAGAACGAAGCTGAAAAAGATGCCCAGGTTTTTATAGATACAAGGAAGCTCTTGTATCAAACTCTTTGCTCCAGATTTTCATTAAGTATAGGTTCTTCTGTAAGACAGCCATCAACAAAGGAGCTGTCATTTTTCCACACCCAGAATTGTTCAGTCATCAAAGCAAGGAAGGCCTACTCAGAACAAGAGTTTGGGAACTAAAACTGGACCAAAACAGTAAGAAAACCTGAGGTGTAGAAGTAGGAAGAATATTGCAGCTTCTTTCCTTCTTGTCTTTTCACTGAGATCATTATTGACTGCTCCTCTGCCCTGATAATTCCCCTTTATATCTGTGAACAAAGCCAGAAGTACAGGGAAAAATCCCTAATATGTTCATCCTTACATTCATTTTAATGCTGGCTGTTATTTCTCTTCCCATGTCATTTCAGAGATTATCCCATGATGCCACGGAGGGGCAGAGAATGGAAGATGGGTAGACACATACTAGGGGAGATGGGAGAGGAGTCAGAATTTACACTAAGGAAGTGGGTTTGCTGTGGAATTTGCTTCTTCTGCTCCTCTTCCAACCTCGCATACTGGGCTTGAGGTCCTTTCTACATGGATGACTGAATTGAAAGGAGGTCATTTCTACCATGGATGACTGAATTGAAAGGAGGACATACACCTGGACTGCAGAGTTTTATCCCTACAGCCTTGCAGCTCTGCCCCAAGTTAACCCTGAAACAAGAAAACAGGCTTAGTGGAGCATTTATTACAACGTTTCATAATCTCCTCTTTGACAGCAGCTGGTGGTACAAAGTGCGGAGTCTACTGGATCTGATTATTTAACAGATGGTTCTGTTTTCAAATTTACTCCAAATGTTCAGATGCTTTTACACTACATTCATATTTCCCATCTGATGCTACCCCCTGGGGCTGAGCTTTAATCTGGGTTGTAGTTTGTAAGTTTTTAGAATTTTCTTTTAATCTCCCAACAGAGAGAGAATTCCCAAACACCAGAGGCATCCACAGGGGCCAGACAATGACTGCACATGAACACAAGAGGATTATTCTCTAAGGCAAGTCTTGCCTCAATCAAACCTCCTGCCAGAGGCAGACTCAGATATGCCCTATTTGGAGAAGCCTCAAAACCAGGCTCAAATGACCTTGAGATCTGAACAGTGTGTTCCTTTCCTTGGGCAGTACATGTTAGCACATCAAAATTCTTAGTAGCAAATTAAAACCCCTTTAGCAGAGAATAAAGGCACTAAATAACTGTGTTACTGGCCCATCATGTGTCTCTAATTGTGTCACCTCGCTCCTCAGTAGGGTTTTACGTTCATTATTTCCAGGTCCTTTTCCCACTGCTGCACGTTAATGGTCTCCCTATTCTTTCTCTTCACTCCAGCTGCCTGCAGCTGTCAGCCACCCACTCCAGCTTTGCCTTTCTAGTGTTTTCATCTTCCTGCCAGCATTATGAGATTGAATTTATAGCAACAACAACAACAACAACAAAATGTTCCCTGATCCTCCTTTTCTTGACGAATTTCTGGTTTCCTTCACGGTTTAGGATCCTCCACATTTCTCTGCGCACCTGTTTCAAGAGATGCCCTTTTAAAATTTTGCTTTTTCTCTGCCCAAGTGCATGTTCCTAGTGGACATGGGAAAGAGAACAGAAGCTTTGGAAGGTGGGATGCACTCGGGAACTAGGGTGGTGCTAGGTGGGGAATATGCTGCTTCGGAGGCTTGCTTCTGTGTCAGTGTGACACATTTCTAGGGATCACTATTCACATAGAGAATCTAGCAGATGGTGACTTCTGCAGCTCTAGGATAATGAGGCTGATGGCACCTGGAGTTGTGCTGAGCAATGGCCCTCCCACCAATGAGCTGTGAGACTTGGGGCCGATTACTTCATATCTCTGGAGTTCCATTTTTCTCACCTGATGAAAAGGCTTTGTACATAATGATACTAAAACCATTGCTGCCACTGTTTCTAAGACCACTCTAAAGAAAAGCCCCACCCACTGTTCTGAGTGTGTACCTTGTCTATAAATAATGGTCAGAGATAGCTACATAATTTGTGGGGCCCAAAATGAAAATGTGGGACAGGATCCCTTATTCAATGACAATTAAGAATTTTAAGGCAATGACTGTAGAACTTTAAAACAAGTATGGGGCCCTTCTGAGGGTGAGACCTTGTATGACTGTCCAATCACCTGCCCACCAAGCTGTCCTGGATTCTGCCACTTCCATGTGACCATGAATAATCTACTGGGTAAAGTCATACCTGCTTGAGACGTCATGATTTTCTCAGAAAGGAAAGATTTCCTGAGTCAGTCAAATGAATAATAGACAGATTGTCAGATAGAAAACCAGAAACTAAAAAAAAAGAAAAAAATGTTCTTATGTGTGTTTGTCTTGGTTGAGGTCCCTTGGGTCTAAATGTCAAGGAACTTGTGCTGTTGGATGGTGGTGGTTTCCACGTGATGTTCTCCACATCAAGGCAGGTCTGAAGCTTAGATAAAATCAGGTCTATGACAATTGAAGGCAGGTAATATTTGTAAAGTAGGTTCTCTAATTTTATATTACTCTCCAGGTTTTTACAAAGACAGAGAAAGAAGGATTCAGCAGATTTATTCCTAGAAATGCACTGTATCTATGTGGAGGGAGTTCTTTGATAAATTTCTCGGGCCAGAGTGTGAGATTCCAAGGGTATATTTAAATAGCGGAGGATGGTTTCTAACTGCTAAGAGGAGGAAAGAATATTATGTGGCTCCTGAGGGGGTGAAGGATCGAGAGACCACAAGGAGGAGGGAGAGATGAGAGAGGAGCAGAGGCTGGGCATTGCTAAGGAGAAGGGAAAGAGAGAGAGACGGCCGCTGGCCTCAACGCAGGTAGGGGACTTTGGGGTAACAAATGTTCAAGAAGAAAATTTCTCCCGGTTTGGTATATTTGACCTTAAGTCCTCACTTCCCCTGGGCTCCTAGGTAGAATCTTTAGGAGTCTGGATTGTATGGTGCTTTGTTTAGTGTTCATGTGCATACACCTGTTTGTATAATGCTTTCTTGGGAATATGAATAGATGTTGATTTCTGTGTGTTCCTTGATTCAGTGTAAAGGCAGAAGCAGCACCTGTGAACAGAACACCCAGGACCGAAGGGGCCAGAGACTGTTTAGAGTTCTAACAAGCTTCTGGACATTCCCAGACCATGGTAATTAAGAATGGAAGCAGTTGGTTTAAAGGAATTTCTTCTAGAACAAAGGGATAAGGAGGACTTCAGCTTATATCTGTATTTTCTTTCCTTGTGTTATTCCCGAGCCTTGAGAAAAGCCTTGTTTAAACATTCCAGCTTGGTCTCAAGCTATAGTACAGATGAGGAAAGAAAGGCTCATGTGTCCACCCTTGGACCAGAAAGTGAAACAGGGGGAAAGCACTGCCTCCACCTCAGAAGGCTAGCACAGTATTGGCAATTGTTCCTAGGAGAGATGGTGATGGTGAAGGTGAATTCTGGGGACAAGTGTGGTGGTTATATCATACAACTTCCTTATCCCCACTCAAATGTGAAGATTTTCTCTTTCCCAGAATCTTTGAAGCATCTACATACAGTTCTATTTTATTTAAAAAGACACTGAATATCTTTTGATCCCTCTATTGTATATGTGTCTACTTCACATGTTTGCAGTTTGGGAACCATAATAAAGGCTATTTCTCTGCAGTAATATTTCTAAGAATTCTGGAGTTCTATAAGTCTTAAATCATGCTATGATACATGTCTGTGAAAGCTTCCCCTTAAAATAGAAATGCTGTTATAGATCTTACAGCATTAATATTTTTAAAAGTTGATAAATGAGTAAAAGTACAATTTAGTCATTAAAATTTAACATATTCTGCTCATGATTCTTATCTACTCAGTTATGTTCTCAGAACTAATTTTCACATTGTATTTAATGTGTGCTTTATTGATAGCTTCTTTGATCTGTGTAAGATGATAATTCAGGGAACAAAATGAATGGAATTTTTGGTGTAGGGAAAAGTACCTTTCCTAATAAGTCATTTCTTAAAAATAGTATTTCAGTCAAGGTTCTTTGGCTCCAGGGAACAGAAATTCACAGTTCAAATATAATTCAAACTAGTTCAAATATAAGGAGAAATGTTATGGACCTCCAAGGACAGGAAATGAGTAGAATTATCTTACCTGGACATTTGAACAAGGGAGTCACAAACTAAGACAAGACTTCTGTGATAGTTATAATTCCTTTCATCTCTCCTTAGGTTGGATGAAAACTACCTTTCAATTTCCTGCCTTGGCCCATTTATTTTTTTCTCTCAACCCTGGGATCCTAGATAATGCCATGTCTCTGTGGTAGTTTGTGGCTAACAACAGCAATGTAGTTCCAAATTATCTACATGATGGGTACTAAGGAGACGACTGTGCTATGCATTCAGAATGGTAGTGTTCAGATTTGCTCATGGATGCTTTATTTGGGGTGATGGTGGCAACACTGAAAAGTTATACCTTTGGATATAAAGGAGCTTTTATCAATTCTTGGGGAGAATAATGCAGGAGATGCTGAAGGAACCCAAGTATCATCCAGCTGAGACTGAGCAGGGAAGAAATTGGAAAAGAGAGGATTTTTGATTCTATGTATTTAGCTTTTTTGTACTTTGAGCTTTAAAAGGGGACTTTGCGGGTTAACTTTTGGGTTTTCATTTCATTGGGAATTGAACAATCAAGGGAAACTTCTGATATGTAACTTTGGAATAGTCTTCATTGTATTAGTTGGGTTCCTTGTGTAATTTCTGACAAGCTCTACCACACCATGTGGCTGGCCATGATTGGAGATGGGAAATAGAATACATAGTTATTCTTTAGCCTATGAAGAAACTGATCTTGAAGGTAAAAAATGTTCTTTTCCAACCCAGAAACCTCCATAGCTGAAAGCCTCACTTCAGAGGTCATGGAGAGCATATTAACAGTGATGGAAACCAGAAGGTAGGGAGACCAAATGTCCTGATTTGCCTGGGACTGAATGGGTTCCTGGGATATGGGGCTTTTGGTGCTGAACTTGTAAAAGTTCCAGGTAAATTAAAAAGGTTGGTCAATCTGCCTAAAGGATGGAGCAGATTGGGTCTCAGATATGGCTGGGCTTTTCCCCTGAATGGCCATGATAATGAAGATGAGGAGGAGACAACTCCTGTAGTTGTCCATAGTCCTTACCTCCTTGCATTATAGTGGTCTCATAGAGATCGAACATCTGATATGGTGGCTGGTTTTTATTTTTTATTCTAGTTTATCTCTCTATTTATTATTTATTATTTTAAATATATTTTTAAAAATTTTTATTTGATACAGAGAAAGAGAGAGAGAAAGAGCACAAGCAGAAAGCGTAGCAGGCATAGGGAGAACTGGGCTCCTTGCTCAGCAAGAAGCCTGATACAGGACTCGATCTCAGGACCCTGGGATCATGACCTGAGCCAAAGGCAGATGCTTAACTGGCCTAGCCACTTAGGCATCCCATGGTGACTGGTTTGTAAAGATGAAAAGCAGAAGCTGACAATTCTCCTAAGGCCTAGGCTTGAAAGTTCAAAAATGTTTACTTCTATCACATTCTTTTGGCCAAAACAGAGACAAAGCCAGTCTAAATTCAAGAGGAGAGGAAAAAGTTCCCAACTCTTGATGAATGGAGCAGTATGCACATACAACAAGGAAAGGAAATGGTGATGGCAATCTTTGGAGACTATCTGCTAAAAAGACATATATTTTTTTTTAATTATGAGGCACACAGGAATGTAAAATGTTAATGTTGTAAGTGTTTACTGTAAGTCAGGTCTGTCTACCCTATGGTAAGTAAGATAGTTGCTCTCCTTAAAAATTTATATTGTAGGGATGCCTGGGTGGCTCAGTTGGTTAAGCCTCTGCCTTCAGCTCAGGTCATGATCTCAGGGTCCTGGGATCGAGCCCCACATCGGGCTCTCTGCTCAGCAGGGAGCCTGCTTCCCTCTCTCTCTCTGCCTGCCTCTCTGCCTGCTTGTGATCTCTCTCTCTGTCTGTCAAATAAATAAAGAAAATCTTTAAAAGAATTTATATTGTAGAAGGAGAGACATACATGCAAATAAACAGATGCAATACAGAATAATGCATATCTACACATACACATACTTTTTCATATACATAAGATATAGAAATGTTATATAGATATCAGTGATTTTTTTTAAAATTTGGAGGTGGTAGAAAATAACCAGATTTCACGAGAATATACAGGGTTTGAAGAATGAATAGGAGTTTTTGTGGTGTATAAGAAGGGTTAGAGCATATGAGGTACAGGGGAATCATGTACTGAGTTTCAGGAATTAAAGAGCATGGTTTGCACTATAAGATTAGAGCACAAGACCTGAGAAGTGAAAACGAAAGACAGGTAGGAAATATAACAAGTAGGATCTTGTCTGCCATGTTGTAGAATCAATGTATTTTTAAGTGAGGAAGTGCTTTAATTAATTTTAGTTTTTTAAAAGTTTACTCTAACAACAGTAAGTAATAGTAACAATAATCACAATAACTAATACCTAATGAATATTTATTGTTTTCCAGGCACTGTTCTAAGCACTTTGATGTCATTTGATATTACAAGAACCCTAAAAGTTTACCATTACTATCATCCCCATTTTACAGTTCAGGAAACTGAATCATAGAAAAGGCAAATCACTTGCTCAATATCTTACATTTGCTAAAAGGCCAAGTGTAAATTTGAAGAGAGTTAGTCTATCCCCTTAACCACTATGCTATATTGCCATTTTTGGTGTTAGGAGTTTTTGGAGATGTATCTCCAGTAACTTTGGAGACTACTGAAAAAATTCAGATGCATGTTGTAATATCGTGAGAAAAGGCAGCAATCATAGAAAGAAGTGATACAGATGAGTCCCAAAGGTAAAATACAGATAATAGGATTCAGTGAACAACTGAATACATGGAAACTGAAGAAAGAAAAACTGAAGATGACTTTGAGTTTCTGATTTGGGTGAGCTGATGAATACCAGTGCCATTACCAAGAATATGAAATAGACAGGGACAATTTGGTTTGGGGAGAAAGACAGAGAGTTCAGTCTTGACACTGATTTTGAAGTGTTCATAGGACAACTGAGCAGAGAAGAGAGTTGAAGTTGAGAAAAAATCAGTGGAAAAGGGAGTGCTTCCTAGTGCCAAATGGATTAGGAAGGTCAAGTAAGGTGAGACATGCAGAGCTACCATTGGATCTGTAAATACAGAGGTCGGCGCGACCTTGACAAGATCAGGGTGAGTGGAGAGGTGGCTGGAAGCCAGACTGCTGTGGGTGAGGAGAGGAGGAAGTGAAATCAGCAAGGGGTGGCCTAGATTTCCAAGAACTTGTCTGGGAAAGGAGGGAGAAGGATAGAGTAGGAACTACATAGAAAAATGTAGGGTAGAGAGAGGGCATGTTGTTATCCCACTTGCTTGTATTTTTAAAGAATGGGTTAATTTTCTGGGTTGCAAGAGTCAGAGAAGAGAGAAGGAGACTTAAGATTTATGAGGAAAAGGGCAGGAGGGATGGATAAAAGTGTGAGAGTAGACCAAAAGCAGGGGTAAACAAAGGACAGATGGCAGGACATTTCTCCTTTCAAAAGAGGAAGGAAGAAGATTAAAAATGTTTAGAGAAATGGGTATATTTGTATTTGTGGGGGTGGGATAAGAGATTGAGAAACTTCATATAATCTCCAAGAAGTATTAGCAAGTCATTTGCTTAAGGAAGAGAAGAGGGCTAGGAACCTGGAATAAGAAAGATATTGGAGGTTGAAATAGCACTTTGGTGAACAGGATGATGGGAGAAAAATTGCATTCGTGGAGGGTTCAGTATGTGCTAAGAACTGTGCTAGGTCTTTATGCATAATTACAGTGGTAATAACACAAAATAGCTGGGATTATATCCTTTTGAAACTGCCCATACAAAGTTGGTCCTCCATAAATATTTATTGAGTGATTGCATTTTGTTCTTTGTGGCTAGGTTCAGGTAAGTCCTTCCCCTCGTTGAATCAGTGAAAGTTAATTCACAATTACTGTGTAAAAACCTGATGCTAGAAGCAAGAAAGTGTCTCAGGAAGTTACAATGTTGTTAATGACACTTTTATTTTTATGGTTATTAATTGAATGATTATGAAGTTCCCAGCCCCATGTAGTTTACATGGGGTCACATTTAATCCTTATCAATAGGTTTTAGTTTATGTCCACTTTTCAGATGAGAAAAGTGAGGTCAAATTGCTTTCTCAAAGTCGCTACAGCCAATAAGTGGTACTTGGGATTCAAATTGAGACTTGTCTATCTCTAGGCACTTAAGTCACCAAGTTATAGTGCTGACTATATAAGAAAAGTCTTAGGTTCTCAGAAAATACCCTATCATTCTCTCTCCCTCTGTCTTTCTCTGTTTCTCTGTCTTTCTCTCTCTCTCTCTCTCTCACACACACACACATACTCACATGATTTTATCAGTGATTTTACATTGGCTTAATTGATGGCTATTACCCATCTTAGGAAGAGATTCCTGTCTCTCAATTCATCTATCCTTCTTTTCATCTTAAGTGCAAAATGCCTTTTTTTCTAGAACTCATTCTTCCTACAACTATTCTGCACAGTTCCAGCAAAATCCACAAGGGTCACTGGAAAGTACAAGGTGTTATAAGACAGCACACGGTATTCCATTTCACCTAAGCAGATGTCAGAGTTCTGATTTCTCTCTATTTCTCTCTCCTCTCCCCCTCCTCCCTCCCTCCCTCCTTCATTCTGCTGTCCTTCCCCTTCCCACTTTCTATAAGCAGTTGTCTTACTTAGTTTCTTCAATGAACCCATCACATTGGACTATCCATACAGTTACTTTTACAAGAAGCTAATAATTGACTATGCAGTGTACCAAGTACTGGGGAATTCTTTTCCATAAAGAATGGATCAGCTCTGCGACTACATTCTACATTGGCCCTGATGGAGAGAAGATACTTTCTGGAAAAACTAGTCAATTTATCCCACTTCTGGCAGACTTTCCCTTCTCACCAAGCCTGTGGTTAGGTTGCTGGAGCACAAGAACTGCTGTGAGCCCTTTCTGTATCTGTGGCTGTGGAGGTAACAGAGGAAGCCAAAGACTGCCGTCAGCACCCCAAGGCCATCAGAATGATGCTCTGAAGCTCCTCTGAAGAGGTGGATGTTGGGGTCACAGGGAACCTGGAGCTTTCTAGGGCTTTCAGTGCCCTGTTGGCCTGGAAATACATTCAGGGCAAAGGGCTTCGGCTTTTTTTCCCCCTTGTGGTATTTGGCTATGTTGAGGCTCAAATCCTAACTCAGCCCTGGCAGAGCTGAGGACTGTATAAGTGAAAAATAGTGGAATGAAACCTCAGAACACGTTATGACCTTCAAGAAGGTTTGGTTTGGATTGGGTTCTAGAAATGGTCTGGGTTTTTTGGTAGCAGACTTTATTTTCTTTCCAGAACACATTTTGAACCTCTTCAGAGAGCTCTTCATGACCTCTGAGAGGCAAATGAGGCTCTGGTGGTCCTCACTTTGCCCATCCCTGTAACCTCCCCACCCCAACAGTAACAATAGGCATGAAAGAAGGGTAATGTTAGAAGTTATCATTAAACGAATGTCATGTATCAGGAACTGGGATAAAGAGCATTACAATCATCATTGAATGTCATTTTCAAAAGACTCCAATAAGGAAGGTATGGTTGTATCCATTATACTATGATGGCAGTAAGGCTTAGGGTATTTGATGTCTTGTCTATGTCCTCAGGATAATGGCAGTGTGGGATTTGAACATAAGGATGTTGGACTTCAGGGTGTGGGCTCTGAACACTATTATACCACCCTCTCCTTTTCCTTCTGCTCTCCTTCCCTACTTCTTCCTACTGCCTCTATCTTCCTTTCCTCTCCTCTCTGCTCCCCTCCCTCCTCCTCTTCTCCTCACTTCTCCTCTTATTCTTCCCTCTTTTCTCCATTCACCAGGACAATTCAGGCATATTTTTGGAGTGCCTGCTGTAGACAAACTACTATGCTGTCAAAAGTGAAGAAGACACATCAGTGTCAACTGAGGAGACCTTTAAACACTGACAGGATAAGATTGGAGCTGGGTCAGTGAGCCTGTTCTTCATGGGGAGGGTCCTTGAAGGTCTTATTTAAGAACACACATTCTTCCCTTTAATTTCCAAATATGGCACTCAAAAATCTGATGCTTAGATCTTAATTAATTGAGAAGAGAAAGGAGTAAGGATTATCTATTGTGAATTGATCGTCATTTGTAGCTTCATGTTTGTGACTGTCACTGTATATTTAAGTCAATATGAGACTGAAATTAGCTTAGTTTGTTCAAGGTCAGTCACCTGACCCAAGCTAGACCAATCAGAAATCTCTACTGGACTTTTACTGGTATTATCAATAAAAATGCTTCCTCTTTTTCTTGGGAATTGCACTACACAGTAGGCTTAGGGCTGTCAGCAACCATCCCACTACCATACAAAGAATGTCTATCTGAAAATAAAGCCAAGAAGAGGTGTCCAGGATGAGGAAAAAAGGGGACTCCTTAAGAAAAGCATTGGAATGCTAGATCTAGCCATACGGGAAACTAACATATTATAAGTATCCCCTACCACATTATGCCACTTTGCTTTTGTGAAGACCTATGTTAGTACCGGTTTTCACAGATAGAAAAAAAATCCAAAAAGAATTTATGAAAAAGTCTATTACTGTACTAATGAAGTTTTTTTTTCATATTAAGCTGAAGTTTTTTTTTTTAACCCAAGAATAACTCTTTATTACCAAAGTGATTTTTTTTGTTTTTTCAACTTGTTTTGAAATAGTTACAGGTGCACAAGAAGTTTTGAAAATAGTACAAAGAATTCTTCATACCTTCCACTGAGTTTCATCTGGTAGTTATGTCGTTTTTAAGTATAGTATAATATCAAAAATCAAGAAATTCATATTAGGATAATGTGTCTATACAGTTGTATGTAATTTTTTTAAATAGGAATATTTCCTTCTTTTTTTTTTAAAAAAGATTTTATTTATTTTCCAGAGAGAGAGTACACACAAGCAGGCAGAGAGGCAGGCAGAGGCAGTGAGGGAAGCAGGCTCCCTGCTGAGCAAGGAGCCTGATGTGGGCCTGGATCCCAGGACCCTGGTGGGGATCATGACCTGAGCCGAAGGCAGCGGCTTAATCAACTGAACCACCCAGGTGTCTCGAGTTGAATGTAATTTCATCGAAGGTGTGGATAAAATTGTCATTTTGAGGATATCATAGACATGGAATAGTGAGGATGGTATATAACCTTTTGTGATTGGCTTTTTTTTTTTTTTTTTTTTTTGCACTCAGCATAATACCCTGAAGATCCGCTCAAGTTATTCTATGTATTGTGACATTCTGATGAAGATGTTTTATAATAGCAAAGTGATATAACCCAAACTTTTGGAAAGTGGGGATTCTTCCCTTTATGCCATTAAGGCTTACAAAAGACTTCATAGGAACACACTGCTTTCAGATAATGGGGGAAACCTGTCATTATATGAGCCAGTAAATTCCAAATTTTGCTTAAACTGATTTGAACTGGGTTCTAGTCACTAGCAGACTAAATATTCTAAGCAGAAACAGACAGAAAGAAATAAAGCAAGGTGGTCATATGGGATGTCTGATCAAAAGATGAAAGGAGAAAGGAATCTGAGTATAGGGACTTCCCTGTCTTGCTCACTGGTTTGTACCTAGCACGTAGAATAGTGTTTGGCATGCGGTAGACACTTAATAAATGTCAGTTAATTGAATGAAAGAATTCAGGGTGGATCAGGCAACCTGCAGATCAGATTTAGCTACCTGAAGTTTAGAGCATCGTGGTGGTATGTTTATCCATTTGCCATGCTTTTGTATATTTCTTTCAGTTTATGCTTGGCTCCAAAAAGAGTTCTTTTCTTCCTTCCTTCCCTCCTTTTCCTTCCTTCTTTCCTTCCTTCCTTCCTTCCTTTCTTCCTTTTTCTTTCTCTCTTTCTTTCTTTTTTTAGATTTATTTATTTGAGTGGGGAGGGGCAGCGAGAGAGGGAGAGAGAGCCTAAAGTAGATTCCATGCTGAATGCGGAGCCCCATGCAAGACTCATCTCATGATCCTAGATCACAACCTGAGCCAACACCAGGAGTTGGATTCTTAACCAACTGTGCCACCCAGGCACCCTGATAACAAAGTTCTTAAAAAAAAAAAATTTCAAGCTTGTTTCTTGTGACAAAGTGGCAAAGAAAAGAAGATTTATCCAGTCCGGGGCTAGAAGGAGGAACAGAATGCCCTTGGAGGCTGGGTATGTTAAATGAGGTAAGGAAAGGATTTACATAGTGCTGTGATGTGAAGATATGGGGAGAAATGGTCTGAAATCAACAGTGAAGCACTCTTCTCTCTCTCCCTCTTTCTCTCTACACCACCAGCACCCCCACCCCTCAACTTTAAAGTTCTTTTTCCTCTGTTCAGTGGAGAGTTTTCTGTTTGCAGGGAAACATTGTCCCTCTCAGTTACTCAAACATAGTTGTCTTTCTCCTTTTTCTTTTCTGCTTCTCCCTCTTTTTTATGCTACCTCCATTCTTTTTTTTTTAATTTATTTATTTTCAGAAAAACATTATTCATTATTTTTTTTCACCACACCCAGTGCTCCATGCAAGCCGTGCCCTCTATAATACCCACCACCTGGTACCCCAACCTCCCACCCCCCCCCGCCACTTCAAACCCCTCAGATTGTTTTCCAGAGTCCATAGTCTCTCATGGTTCACCTCCCCTTCCAATTTACCCAAATTCCCTTCTCCTCTCTAACGCCTCTTGTGCTCCATGCTATTTGTTATGCTCCACAAATAAGTGAAACCATATGATAATTGACTCTCTCTGCTTGACTTATTTCACTCAGCATAATCTCTTCTAGTCCCGTCCATGTTACTACAAAAGTTGGGTATTCATCCTTTCTTTTTTTTTTTTTTCCAATTTATTTATTTTCAGAAAAACAGTATTCATTATTTTTTCACCACACCCAGTGCTCCATGCAAGCTGTGCCCTCTGTAATACCCATCACCTGGTACCCCAACCTCCCACCCCCCCCCGCCACTTCAAACCCCTCAGATTGTTTTTCAGAGTCCATAGTCTCTCATGGTTCATCTCCCCTTCCAATTTACCCAAAAGCACATACCCTCCCAAATGTCCATAACCCTACCCCCCTTCTTCCAACCCCCCTCCCCCCAGCAACCCTTCTCCATAGTGTATATGGACCACATCTTCCTTATCCACCCCCAAACTACTAGAACTCATACAGCAATTCAGCAATGTGGCAGGATACAAAGTCAATGTGCAGAAATCAGTGGCTTTCTTATACACTAACAATGAAAATACAGAAAGGGAAATTAGAGAATCGATTCCATTTACTATAGCACCAAGAACCATAAGATACCTGGGAATAAACCTAACCAAAGAGGTAAAGGATCTGTACTCAAGGAACTACAGAACACTCATGAAAGAAATTGAAGAAGACACAAATAGATGGAAGACCATTTCATGCTCTTGGATCGGAAGAATAAACATTGTTAAAATGTCTATACTGCCTAGAGCAATCTATACTTTTAATGCCATTCCGATCAAAATTCCATCGGCATTCTTCAAAGAGCTGGAGCAAATAATCCTAAAATTTTTATGGAATCAGAAGAGACCCCGAATCGCTAAGGAAATGTTGAAAAACAAAAATAAAGCTGGCGGCATCATGTTACCTGATTTCAAGCTTTATTACAAAGCTACCTCCATTCTTAACCAGGGGTCTCTCCTCTTTCTCTGTGCATTCTCTTTTCCTTTCTTCCACTTCAACCTCAATTCCTCAGTGATTGTTTTCAAAGCTACATAACTTTCAAAGGCTGGTTGTGAACATACCTCTCCAGGCTCATCCATGTTCCACATCTTCCCTCTGACCTACCATTATTCCAAAACTTGGTTATATTATGGAATGACATGAACAGAGGCACATACATAAACTAAGAGGAAAGAGCTTCTGGAGAGGCTACCAGAATTTGCCAACTCTCCAATAATGGTTGGCTTAGAGTCAAAAGGATTTGGGCATAGCCAAAACATTCTGCACAATTTACTACCTCAAAAAATGTTACAACTGTCTAGGCAATTAGTTGGGGCAGGGTGGGAGAAAACAAAAAGCAGGAGATCTCACAATCCATTAAAAGCCTAAGAATTGAGGGAAGAGTGGAATCCTTGGAGTTCTTGGGGTTCCTGATTCCCATCCCAGTCCTCATCTATAGAAGGCTGAATTTAGCCAAAGTACTTAACATTTATGTGTCTTAGTTTCTTTATTTGTAAAATAACCCCCATGAGGGTTTTTGTGAGGATTAGAAGATTTAAATTACCTACTTAATAATTAATACTTGGTAGGTATTGCCTCCTTCTCTAGCTGCAGAAACAAAGCTTAATATTATAACTCTTCTCTTCAAGAAGAAATTGCCAGCCACCACAATTCGCACCACCAAGAGATCTGTGGTAGTTTCTCAGCCTTACAGCTGGGGTTGCAAATTCAAAAGTCTACTGGGGTCAGATAGATAATGTGAATGAGGGAAATTGGTTAGGTTTACTCAGTTACATAGGGTAGTATGGAATAGTGAGAATTGTGGCAAACTGGATAGTATGTGCTTCATTTAACAGGGAAAACCAGCTTCCATAGGTTATTTCTTGTGGGACTGTGGGCCCAGAGTTGCACACCATTAACTGTTTTTCAAGAAAATCTGAATTTTTAATAGTGAAACTTGCTGAATTTTATGGTGTTGTCAAATTCATCACGATTAAAAATGACCACAGCAAGAAAACGCCATGATGGATCAAAACACACACCTCTAGAAATCAAACATTTCCCCTCTTCTTGGCAGTCCCTTTGAGAATTATAGCTCATCTTTTGGGACCCCTGATGCTTGGACTTCTGCATATAGAAGCTTCTCCTTTACTTGCTTTCACAAAAAAGTCCAATGATCTCAATGAGGATTTAGTGTGACAAGAGATTTAGCTGGGAAGTTGAGGGTCACAGAAAAGTCACATCATACCATATGTTTCTTTTGCCCCTTTCACCTACACTCCTCCTCACCTTTCCCCCGCTTCCCCTCCACTGTCTCAGGAATAACTAATTTTTCTTTGTCTTAGCTGAATTTGTGAAGCTCTTTTCTTTGAAGCTCTGGTAGCAACTGACATGTGTGTTCCAGAGGTGCTCTTATCCCAAGATTGCCCCTCAAACATTTTCCTATTAAGGTTGGTCCTTCCTCTGAAAGAATCCTCTGACCAGCTGCACAGGGGGGAATTTATCACTTATATTTTTACAAATGAATGTACCAATTAGCAAGGAATGCATGGTTTAATAAAATGCCAAAGGAAGTGGTTCATAGGTTGAATGCCATGCATTAGAGGAGAGAGAGAAGCCCGATTCCGTAGGGCGCTTTTGTCTTAAAACACTTGATGTTCTGTGGCCATCCATAGTGGCTCACAGAACACTGGTTGAAACAAACTATACCAAGTGGATTGCCAAGTCTGTGTTTGTAGAGGGATTGTCTAAAAGTTCTGCAGAGATCAGAATGGTGGACCTAGGGAGCAAGAACAGAGGGTTGATATCAGAGAAGACTATCGTAGTTATAAGGGTAAGCTTGGGATCCCAAGTCTGTCCTTTGCTAGTTATATACTCTCTTTGAACCTCAGTTTCCCTCATCTACAAATAGGAGAACACAATACTGTTTCCTACAGAAAACCATGTGTAAAGTACCTGGCCATTGTAGACACTAATGAATGCAAGCTTCCTTCCTTCCTTCCTAATTCCTTCTCATTCTTCCAGTTCAGCATAGGCATCATCCCCTTCAGGTTGCTTTCTTTGAACTCTCCTTCATTTCTTCCACATTGGGTAAGTACTCTACTCTTTTCCATGTCCCAGACTTCTTGGCATATCACCTGTATATATCATTCTTATCACATAGTGTCAAATGGCTGCTTTTATTTCTGGATTTTCTTGAATGCTAGGAATAATCTCACATTTACCTTTGTCTCTCTAGCTCCTCACACAGAGCTACATGAGTAGTAGAAATCCATTAAATGTTTCCTGAACTAGGGGTTCTGAAGTGGGGAGAAAATTGTCTTAGCTAAACAGATAAACTTATACTTTAGAAAGGCCTTATAAAATACTCTATTTTTGAAAAGGTGTTATTTTAAGAATCTGTATCTCTTTATATATAACTTATTACCCAACGTCAGTACTTGGTCAAGATTTAGCACTTATGGAGAACATTAATAAGGGCAAAACATGGAATTTAACCTGGTATCAACTTGAAAGTTTGGTCAAGATCTCAGAGAGAGAGAGAGAATTGAGTGGGAAAGAGAATGCTTGTTTCCCTTGTGGAAAATGTCTTTGAGGGATGGCAATTAGAGACCCAGTGTACTTGAAAGTGTCTCTTCCAATCTGAAAATAAACTAAGTTTCCTGAGCTGCTTCTGGAAAACCAAAGCTTGGAGGATTTTTCTGACTTTCATCCTGCCTGCATCAGCATTTGGAAAAGGAAGAGGGAACAATTAACAATTAAAAAGGACCAACTGTATTAGCAATCAGTAGATTTAGGGGAGAGGGAGACAGAAAGGCTAATGACTAACTTTTTAATTGTGTGAAGAGTAAAGAATTATGGAATTACCTAGAACTTAGCTTTTTATCTTTTTTCATTTGATCTCTAGCCAAGTAACTACTGTAGAATAATTTAATATTTTCTGAGTCGTCAATAATAAGGCTTGCAATAATAGTCATATGCACTTGAAATTTTGATGAGATCATTAATAATATCTCTTGTCAGTGACTTAACTCTAGTTAATAATTTCCTTGTGACTTTCGTCAAATGGATTTTCCTGGGGGATATTAATTTCCAAAGGTTTATGGATGTCCTTCAATTGTTAGCCAGTGACAGAAATAGCTTTTCTGCTGTGGCATGTTTTGAGGTTTTGCCCTTACTTCTAAGAAAAAGGCGATAATTGTGTAAACCAACTACTCATCTGTGTTTGGCATCAAACTTTAACCTAAAACCTGAAGTAATATTTTCTAAAAAGAATAGTTTCATGTAATTTTCACAACAGCACGCCAACACCAACTATTCTAAAATGGCAGCCTGTTATTTTACGAGTTATATAAGTCTAATAGAGGAGAAAAAAAAATCCTCTTACCACCTCTCTTTGGGAACAGTTTCTTAGAATTTCTCTGACTAATAGGAGAATACGTCAGTATGCTCATTTCTCATCTTCTGCAGCTCATGCCACACTACCAATCCAAACCCACTCCCATTCCAGAGCCAAACCCAGAGTTTTCAAAGTGAACTGTATTTGTATCTGTTCTGTGGTGAGGAGGAAAAGCTTGAGAAAGGGTCAACAGAGAATTGTTCATCAAATCCTAGAACTGTTGAACAGTGGGTCACCCTTCAAATTTGGAAGGAAGTATTGGAGGGCAAAAAAGGAAGAACAGTGCTATACATTGAATAATATTCATTCAGAATTTGTCACTTTGCATAGGAACCTAGAGCCTCTGTGCCAAGCCCACACGCATTTTTATTGAATGAATGAATAATAAATAGAGCCAAACAGGGTTTGGATAAACGTATAGATAATTGATATGTAACTAATTGAGAAGGGGAATTCAATTTCTCTTAGGTTACACACCCTCCACTTCTTTCTTCTCTCATCTTCCTCTTCTGATTATGTGAATTACTGGAAAGACTCTTGCCCCTGGAACCAGGAGAATCTTTTCCACTATGATGTTCTTAGAAAACAAACATATTCTTTGAAATTTCTTCTTAAAAAAACCGAAAGAGAGAGAACTTTGTACATTATCTCTAATGTCCTTTAATCATGCATCCAGGAAAGGACTTTGTAAATGATCTCTAATGTCCTTTAACCATGCTGCCCAGGAAACTACCTCCAAATGAAATAGAAAAGAAGCAAAGGACTGGATTAAAAGGCAGTCTTTTTCTGGGCCTGCACGGTCTTATTGGGAGACAGGAATAGAGAAATAATGGTACAAATGAACATATGTTGAAGTCCAAAGAATCAGCATGTCTATATGCTGTCACCCCAGGAGATAAGATACCCTTTTACCCATCAAAAGAGACACTGGTCCTAAGGTCTTGCTCCAGTCTTCTTCCTCTTCCAGGTCATCATTCCACCAATTCATCCTTTCTTTATTAACTCTAAAATCTCCATCTGTGTTGGAGATTTCTTCTGGGCTCAGAAGAGTGCTCAAAAATTTCCTAATCTAAACAAACAAATGCCAACTAACTTACTTGGGCAATGTCACACTCCAACTATTGGCCTTTCTTCGTCCTATCTTAATTCCACAGTTGCTACTTCTACATTCTCATCTGTCTTTCATTTCTCAACCTTCCCAAACTTAAGTTTTTCTGACTTTCTGTTCCTAGAGATAATATCTCTAGGATATGGTGGCCTCCCCACACTAGCTAAGATCACTAGCCCAGTCTCTAGACACTTTCTGTCTTTGTTTTATTGGATGGATCACTCTACTTCCTTTGGTGCCACTTTAATGATCAACTGAGATCTCTAATTTTTTTTGCTCCTCGGTTCTCCGATCTCCTTCTTTCCCAAATTTCTCACCATTTTCACCATCTCCATTGTGAATTATTCCTCTTACCTTCTCTTAGATATTGGTGCTTTTCCTTTCTTTTTTTCCTGTTCTTTTCTCAATTTATATGTTATCTTGAGGCAATTAAATTTACTTTTAGAATTTATGTATTTTTGTCTCGTAAAACTATATCTTTCTTGAGCACCAGACTAATATATTCAACTGTCTGCTCACTGGATAGTTTTATATCAGGCATGATTGGTTTTATGCTGGAGCCTGTGAACTTTTCAAAGGCCTAGTAAAACCTGTGAGACTTAAATAAATAACTGATAAACTTCAAAAATATTAAAACAACCCTGCAAAAGCTTAATTAATGTGTTATTTAAAACATAACATTTTGTTAATTTTATTACAAAAGTAAATTTATTATTTAAAATATTCAATTTGTAAACAATTGAAAAAATAAAAATAATCAAAAATTAAATGTATTGCAAATAATTTCAAAAATCAAAATTACAAAAATGCTCTCAATTTTTTTATTGCAAAAGCTAAATTTAATGTGGAATGTGGGTACATTTTAATATGTTTGCTATGATGTGGGATGGGGCTTCCAGAAATAAGTGTGCCTAGGACTTTGAAGGTCTTACAAACAGCACCACTTCCTGTATTATCTCCATCTGGATATTCCACAGGCATCTAGAAACTTGGCATATCCAAAGCCAAATTCATCTTCTTCCCTCTCTGGTATTCCCTATTTTGGTTGGCATCACCCAGTGATCCAAGCTGGAATTCATCCTCGGCTTTTTGATCTTATCCAAGATTCTTCATATCTTTCCATTCAATCAGTTACTACATCTGATTAGTTTTATCTCCCTATGATGTAGTAAATCTATTCATTCCTTCACTTTCTTTCTTGCTGCTATAGTTTAAGCCCTGGTCATCCCTCACTTTGACTTGCGATAATCTTGTAAGTGGCCTCCCTGTAGCTGCTCTGTCTGCTCTTTCCTTACAGTTGACTTAAAGTTCACATTAGACCTTGTCACTCCTATTTAAAAGACTTCAGGAGCTTGGTAGTGATTCCAAAAGAAAGCTTGGGATCCTGAGCATGGCCACACAAGGCTTTGGTGACCTGCTTGTATCTGTTTTTTCAGTCTCATCTGTCACTGCTCCCTCTCTGGCACTTGCCAGTTAATGAATTGCTTTCTAGGCAATATGACGGCTCTCCTGGCCTCAAAATGACCTCCCTGCTTGGAATGCAATTTTTCACTTTTCTCACTTAACTTTAGTTTATTCTTGAACATTCCCTTCAGTTATTACCTGTTAAAGAAAGCCTTCCAAGAGTGTCTCAGATCTGAATAGAATTCCCTCCCCTGTAGCATCCATACCTACTTCTATCACAGACTTACCACGCTCCATTCAACAGTTTATTCACATGTCCTTCTCTATCCTCTCAATGATAGGTCACAGAATGGCAGAGGTGCTCTCATTCTTATCTTCAAATTCTCATTTGATACTTCAATACAGAAATCAATTTCATTTTAAAAATTTGTTTTATTGGAGAGAGAGAGATAGAAGAACAGTGAATTTAAGCAAATTCATTTGCTTAAGCTCTTTAGGTGTGGTGGAAGAATTGTCTCTGTCCTGGGCTGGTCCAGATGTGTTTTTCCTTTAATTTCCCACTTTCTGCTGATCCTGTTCTGGGACCTTAGGTTCTTATGGTCTCTAATGTTCACATCCAAGACTCATTCCCTTTAATGCCATGGTCTTTGCTGGAAAGAGAAGCTTCATTTTCTTCATCTGCACTTGTTCAATGTCCATGCCCACATTTGAAATAACATCTATACTCTCTACATGTAAGGAAGTTGTTTTTCTCCAGCACTCTGCCAAATGTTCTCTGACAGCTCCTGATACTCTAGGTACTTTTCTTCTACTTTCCCTACACGACCATAGCAAAAAATTATTAAGACAATAAAGGGAACCTGGAGGCATATTTGTTTTCTGATGGCCTCATAAATAGGGTTGTTGGCTTTAAAAAATAAACAAACCCAGGATGCCCAGTTACATTGAAGTTTTAGAAAAACCATGATTGTTTTAAGTATGTCTCATGCAATATCTAAGATATACTTACACAAAGGAAAAAATCCATTATCTGAGATTCAAATGTTATTTTATATTTTATTTGGCATCCTACTCTTAAGTTTTATTCTTGGCCTCAGACTCACTTCATGTGCCTATTAAACAAGTAGTATTATTTTTAATTTGCACAAGGAAATTTTTCATTTCCACTTTTTTAAAGCAAAGATTTCCTCTTGTCTGTCTTTAATTTCTCTACATGGAACAGGAATCCATAAAAAAAATAGTTATTTTCTTCTTAATTCTACAGTTAAAAAAATGGCATCACTAATTATGATGGTACCTGTCATCCGTCACCACAACTGGATTTTAGGGAGTTAGGGGTATTGGGTTCTGTGGGAAATCAGAGGGCATGTATTCCATCTAAAGGAGGTGCCACAACTCAGTCTCAGTGTTGTTATTTGACAATACAGATTCAGTATTTTGAGAGTCTGGTTTTTGTTTTCCTTCAAAAGGAATGTCAGGTATCTTGATTTAATGTGGAAACCCCAGAATTGTAATCATTGATAACCAACTCAACTGTTAATGGAAACAAATCAGCACAAGGTAAAATGAACAGTCATGACCTCTGCATTTGAGTGTCTCCTCTTTTCAAGTAGTCAGCTTGCTGCTGCTGGAGTCCTGTACTTTGTCCCAGGGTCTCAGGGCAGAAAGAAAAAGGTTAATCTCTGAGTGAAACAATTTTGGAAGAGTTTCTGATGAAAATGTTCCCTCAGTGGGACAGAAACACAGGTGTCAAGGTAGCAAGATGATTTTTCTACACATCTTTCTTTCTGAATTTTTCTTTCACTGTTCCCCAGTTAAGCAGGCAGTGGAATCTTGCTTCCCTTTCTCAGGGAGTTTTATGGCAGGGAACAAAGGATGTAAACAATTACCTTTTCTGACTTTTGTTTACAAAATTCCATGCCTTTGAGGAAATTTTCTAAGGCTGTAGTCTAGAGAGTTTGAGGATAGAAAGAATGGCCCTGAGGGAACCATAAAGAGTGAGATTCTCCTAGACCAAAAAAAAAAAAAATTCTAAGACAGTAGAAATGGCAGATGTTTGTGGTTTCTGTGAGCAGTGGACAACATCCTTCTCCTCACCATCCCTCCCTGGCAGTGCTTCAAGAAGGTGGCTGGATCCCGGAGGGAACAGTGGCAGAGGAGGCAAGAGTAAACACTAAGCTCCCCAGAGGCATGTCACAAACCCAAACCTGAGGGAACCACCTGAACAGAAAAAGCACAAATCACAGAGTGAATTGGTCTGTATGGTGATTGGTGAATAAGGGGGCGTCCCTGTTATAGGGTGCTACTTAAAATACCAAAGCTTATCTAGTGCCAGATGTGAGAGGAGACCCCAAAACCATGGTTGAATATCCTAACTGCACAGTGTAATGAAGACTTAGAACTGAAATTAGTTAATTTCTAAAACACAAGGAAATAGGCACAAAAGAGTAGGAATGAATATTCACTTGAGTCTATGGATAGAGGTTCCTATCTACAACCCTTTGATACTTCCCAAGCAAATGTCTAATTTACAAATAACTTTATTTGTACCTACTCTGGTGGCAACAACTCAGAGATTTACTAGTTAGACATTTCTCCTCATTCAGCATATAGGACACACTTAGTCAAGGTTGGGCTTTTTTACAGACTAAAATATAAAAACATAGAAACTCTTGGATTACTTAGCATAAGAAATGCCTGTGCTTTTGCCAGAAAATACTAAGTACTCACCACTAGGTAACTCACATAAATTACTACTTGCTAAATTCCTGACCTCCTGTTGCATGTCCCCCAATGCTGTGGAAAGCATTAGCTGTATTTGGTATGTGTCTATAGTGTAGCACTTAAAATTAATCTTCATACCAAAGGAATTTATGATATAATAATGATAATTATTATGATAACTATAACATAATAATAATAAAATTTATGGCATAATAATGTTAGATAATTAGTCATATTATTAAGTAAATAATTATTATTCAATCTTTTTTTTACAAATGAGGAAAATAAAGCACAAGAGGTAAAATAACTCATTCAAGATTACTTAGCTAGAAAGTTCTAGAGTTAAGACTGAAATATGAATGTTCTGATTAGCTCCAGAGTCTGAAGCCAACCCCCATCTGCTGTCTGGACTCTCCATAGGCTGCTCTTGCCTCCTGAATGCTCCAGACTTGACCAGGTTAGTCTCTCCATTCTATGCTCTCAGGACCCATATGTGTTTCTTTCATGATATTTATCATAGTTCATAAGGATTTTATTATTTCTGTCTCCCATCTAGATTATGGGCATACAAAGTAGGGAAAATGGGAAGGTTTGATCCACTGAGGTCGAGACAGTAAGCTATCTTTGCAAACACTTCCTCCTCTCATCCACAGTGATAGAATTATAGCCAGGCTCATTGACTCCAGACACCTGCATCTTCCAGCTTCCCTTGTAGTTGTGTGTGGCCACATGTTTAAGTTTCTACAAATAGAATGTGGGCATTTTATTTTCCTTTTCTGTTCTTGCCAGCTGGAATCAATTGTGACCCAGTGTCCACTGCATGGAGGATGCAAAGCAAAGCCTCAGAGAATGGTAGGGAGGAGGGAAGAAACCTGAATCTCCAAATGACCAAGCGGAATCAAACTTCCCACTAACCTGTACCTTACCTCAAATTGCCATACTAGAAAGAAATTTACTTCAATCTTCTTCAAACCACTGAATTATTTTGGTTCTCTTTGTGATGGTAGTGTAACCTCACTCTAACCCCCCACTGCATTCCTAGAACCTAGCAAAGTGTCTGGCACAGGGCAGAGGCTCAACATATTTTGGTTGGGTAACCCACTGCATTTGTTGAGTAACCATCATGGATAATTGTGCCCAAAACTCCTTGAAAGTTGGGACTGTGTCTTCCACTTGTTTTCTTCCACAGCAGACACAACATTGAACCTACAATAGGTGATCAAAGAATGAATGGAGAAATGATGGAGAAAGAAATATTGGGTGTGTATATGTTGATATCTGTATGTCTTTTCACACCTTTTCAGCAATAGAAATACTTTTCAAGTAGTTATAATTTATTCTTATTTGAAAAGGAATTCAACATGAAGCTTATGTATGAAGTATGTTCATGTAGCTTAATTATCAAAGCAAAATAATTGGGAAAAGTTAAGGCACTATATCATATATGATGGACTTAGAGTTAGAGGACCTGGATTTTAGTTCTATTTCTAAGTCTGTGATCTTGGACAAATCACCTAGTTATCCAGGCATCAGTTTGCACCTTTGCATACTCATGAAATGAATAAAAAAGTTTCTTCTTGAAGGTTCCTCCTAGTTCTAAAAGTCTATTATTCTATATACTACATTTTTTAAAAAAAATTTTGGCACTATCTTGCTTCAGATTCCTTAGATTCCATCTGCTTTAAAGACTATTCTGTGATTTATACAAATGATTATTTTCATTTTCTCATTATCACATAATGAAAAATAGTTACTTTGAACCAGGCACTGTACTAAGCATGTTAAGTGCACTTAGCCCTCACAGTAACTCTGTTGACTAGTTAAGGTGAGAAAGTTAAAGCTCATAAAGGTTAAATGTTTTCTTAATGTCCCATAGCTAGTAAATGCTAGGTGTAGATATCAAGTCCAAGTCAAATTGTTTATCAGTTAATTCATTAATATATTCATTTAGCAACTAGGTATTGAACATCTACTATGTGTTAATACAAGTCACTTTTGAGATGGTAGAATCACAGCAGTGAACAAGACAGACATGGGTCTACACTCATGAAGCTTAAATCCTATCTTCCTAGCTGGAGGTGCAGCAAACAGTAAATAGGTAAGACACAAATAATGAAATTTCAGATAGTAATAAGTTTTGTGAAGAAAATAAGATAAAGTAATATGATAGGGTCATAAGTAGAAATGAGTTTTTAAAGGAAAATCTAGAGGTTTGACATAAAGAGAACATACTTCAATTGCTACTTCTGGTCATAATAATTGCTATAATTTACTGAGTGTCTGCCATGTTCTTGGAACTGGTATATATTTTAAATGTGTCAACTCATTTAATCTTTAAAAGAATCCTAATCCTGTGAGGCATTATTTCTATTTCATAGATGAGGAAATAGGTTCTTAAATTCCCGAAGTTCTGAAGCAAATAAATGGCAAGTAAGGATTCTAAGTCAGGTACTCTGACTGTGTGGGGTCCATGCTTACTTCTCTTCTAATCTCTGTCTGACAAGGGGACTGTTAGAGGAATAAGAAGTCCAGAGACAAAGCCAGGATAGGCAGGGTTGTGAGTGTACATATGGCATTAAGACCACTGGACAGGACCCAATGATAGAGAGACAGACAGAAAGACAAAGAAAACAAGCTGGAGTCCTAAGACACAGCAGGATTTCAAGGTCAGGTGGACAGCCTGGGAGATAGCAGGGAGGTGGAACTAAGAGAAAGTGGAGTTAACAGTAGCCAAGAGAGGAAATAAATATTTCAAACAAGGAAGGTGGTCCTTATGTGTAGAAAACATAAGGACCTTTGTTGCTGAAAAGCCTAGTAAGATAAGGGCAGGAAGTTGACAATATGGAGGACAATGTTGAACTTGGTATGAATGGTCTGGGTGTGAGAAGACAGCTGCCTAATTGTGGTTCTGGGAAGAATGTGAAGTGAGGAAGTGGGACACATGCATAAATATATGTAAATAACTCTTTAAAGAGTCTCTTTGTGAAGGAGATCATGAAATGACTCGGTAAAAAGAGGAGCATGGGTGGTCAAGGGAGAGAAACACATGCATGTATACATGCCTACGTGCTCACATACATTTTGTTTTTTAAAGATTTTTTATTTCTTTGTTTGAGAGAGAGAGTGTGTGCATGCATGAGTTGGGGGGAAGGCAAAGGGAGAGGAAAAAAACAGACTTCTCACTGAGCGGGAAACCCAATGCAGGGTTCGATTCCAGGACCCTGAGATCTTGACCTGAGCCGAAGGAAGACACTGAGCCTACTGAGCCACCCTGATATCCGTACATGCTCACATACATATTAAAGACGGGGGACACTAGAGCATGTTTGGTTTCTCTGATTCCTATTCCATGCTCTCAACTCCATGCCACACAATCCCCATAATTACATTAAATGAGAAGTGACTAAATAGGCTTATTAACAGACTGAAATGGACTCCACATGTAATTGATTAAAAACAACAAAGCTTTAAAGCTATGTTAATGATGTAAAGGCAGTCCTTTGTACTGGAATCACATTGGCAATTTCTTCATCTCTACATCTTATTTATGCATCACATAGGAAAATAAGTGTTCAGGGAGTGGCAGGTGCCTACAGTGCATCTTCATAAGTTTACCCAAGATAGGTTTTTGAATCCGAATTTCAGCTTCAGCCTTTCCTTAGCTGTGTGACATCTGTGCTTGAGTAGTTTTGAAAGCCAAGAAGTTGCCTCATCATTTGGGAATTGGATTCTGTATGTGTACAGTCAAACCTTAGTCAAAATAGAAATAAAGCCTGTGTTTATGTACACATTGACATTAGACTATTTTTTCAGTTGTTTATCCAGAAAACATTTATTGAGTGTCCACTCTCTGATGAGCACAGTGCTAGACACTGATAATATCAAACAGAGAAGACACAGCCTCTTCCCCCAAAGGACCTCTCAAAAGTGGAGATAGGAAGAAACCTTTTAGAACTAGATGTCATAGAGAAAACCAAATGCAGTGTTTGTGACATCACAAAGTTTGATGGTACCTTTGTTAGTGGAAGCAATTTGTGTGTGTGAGATGTATGTGTGTGTGTGGTCTAAATGTACCTAGTGGAAAGGGGAGATTTGATCTAGGCCCTGAGAGTGAGCATGATATACCTCACACAGGGCACAGTGTAAACAAAGGTACATCAGTTGGGTTCATGATATGAGCTGCCAAGTATGTCTACAACACTGGAAAGGCAAATGAGTGACGAGGAGGTCTGAGTGGTAGAGAATGGTTGTAGGTAAAGCAGCAGAATGTAAGGCTAGAAATATACGCGGGCCCAAATTCATTTGTTCGTTCATTCATTCATTCATTCATCTTTCCATTCACTTGATAATGACTTTTTTTTTCCAATTTATTTATTTTCAGAAAAACAGTATTCATTATTTTTTCACCACACCCAGTGCTCCATGCAAGCCGTGCCCTCTATAATACCCACCACCTGGTACCCCAACCTCCCACCCCCCCGCCACTTCAAACCCCTCAGATTGTTTTTCAGAGTCCATAGTCTCTCATGGTTCACCTCCCCTTCCAATTTACCCAAATTCCCTTCTCCTCTCTAACGCCCCTTGTCCTCCATGCTATTGGTTATGCTCCACAAAAGACTATTCAATACTAGGGACCTGAGTGTAAAGGCCTACTTAATCAGAGGGAGCCATTTTGTTGCAGTAAACTTAGATTGATCCTATGTAGTAAATTTAGATTGACCCTGCCCCTCCCAGAGGAACTTACTTGCAAAGCCTAGATACAAGGGCGGGTCAGGCCATCTGAAGACATCCAATCAGTGGGGTGCGCATATATCTACTAGGGTAAATTGAAATTCAATTGGCCACCCGTGTGTTACCTAGCAGTTTTTTTCTGTGTATGGCAGACTTAGCATGACTGTGTAGTTTTCTCTGTGTATTGAAATCTCATTGGCCACCTGTGTATAGCCCGGCTAAACTACCTCTATAAAAGTTAGTTTGTGAGGCTGGGAGGGGTCGCCTCTTTGCAAGAGATAGCCCTGACCGGTCAGTTTGATTCTTGATGCTTGGCGTGAAATAAAGCTTTGCTTTGTATCAGTCTCGCTCCTTTGATTACGGACCCTAACACTGAGGATGGTTTTTTTTTTTTTTTTTTTTTTAAAGATTTTATTTATTTATTTGACAGAGAGAAACCACAAGTAGGCAGAGAGGCAGGCAGAGAGAGAGAGGAGGAAGCAGGTTCCCTGCTGAGCAGAGAGCCCGATGCGGGACTCAATCCCACGACCCTGAGATCATGACCTGAGCCAAAGGCAGCGGCTTAACCCACTGAGCCACCCAGGCGCCCCCTGAGGATGTTGTTAGAGATGCAGCGGTGAGCAAAAATGGACACAGTCCCTGCACACATAGAGTTTTTAGTCCGGTGTGTGAAGAACATTGACTGCTGTGCTAAGTTATTAACTCCAATGTTCAAGAACTGTAAATAAGAACTTTTCAGTATTGATGATCATATCTGTGTTGTGAAAACTCACCTCTGGAGGTCATGCAGAGAACAGACTTGAGAAAGGAGAAAGTAGAAAGAGAGACATTATTTGTGAGGCTGGTGCAGTGGTCTCAGAGAGAGGAGGGAAATTAGGGCAACATAATTGAGGATGCTGGAACTCAGCCATTTGTGAGCATGTTATTTATTCATTTAGGAAATATTTTTTGAGAGGCAGGATAGTGAAGCTGTTAACATGGACTTTGGATCTGCATCTGGGCTCTGCTGTTGATTATCCGGGCAAACTTGGAAAGTTGTTTCATCTCTGTGCTCAGGTCTTTTAATCTCAAAAACTGACATGACAATAACAGTCCCTACTTCTTCTGGCTTGAATAGTGTCCCTCCAAATTCATATCTACCTGAAACTTCATGTAATATTACTTGGAAATAGGGTCTTTGCAGATATAATTGGTTATATTAAGATGAGCTCATAGTGGAGTTCAGTGAGTCTTAATCCAATTAACTGGTATTCTTATAAGAAAACAAACACACAGGAACACCATGTCACAATGGGGGCAAGACCAGAGTGATGCTGCTCTAAGCCACAGATGCCAAGCATAGCCCACCACTACCAGAAGCTGGAAGAGGCAAGGAGGGATTCTCCCCTACAGATGTAAGATGGAGTATGGCTCTGCCAATTCCTCAATTTTGGACTTCCAGTCTTTAGTCCAGCCTGTGGACTTGAGAACTATGAGAGAATACATTAATGTTGCTTTAATCCACCTGGTCTGTGATAATTTGGTATAACAATGACAAGGAACTAATGCATAGTTTGTGCTGAAGATTAAATTTGTTAATACATGTAAAGTGTTTAGAACAGTCACTGTAGCATGTGTTCATGTAGTATGTAGTATGTGTTCAGTTAAATATAGTCCATTATTATTATGTGCCTGACACTATTTCATTGCAGTCTCCTGGCTAGTCTCATTTGGTTGGGAAAATGTCCCATTGAACCTGTTGTTGGTAGTTATGTGTGATTAGGTGCTTTGGTGGATGAAAGCAATGTTTGACAGTACCCTTATAGAGAAAACCTTTCTGGAGAGATGGCCCATTTCACTGGGTATCACATTCTTTTAAAAGTAGAATCCAAATGGCAAGTTTTCATTCTTTTTGATGACCTAGTAATATTCTAGTGTGTGTGTGTGTGTGTGTGTGTGTGTGTGTATATACCACACAAAACTAGAGGGTATTATGCTAAGTGAAATAAATCAGTCAAAGAAAGACAAATACCATATGATTTCACTCATATGTGGAATTTAAGAAACAAAACAGATGAATTAGGGGAGTGAAGGAAAAATAAGATAAAACAGAGAGGGAGGCCGACCATAAGAGACTTTTAATGATAGAGAACAAACAAGCTTGCTAGAGGGGAGGTTGATGGGGGGAATGGGGTACCTGGGTAATAGGCATTAAGGAGGGCACTTGATGGAATGAGCACCAGATGTTATATGCAACTGATGAAACCACTAAATACTACCCTTGAAACTAATAATACACTATATGTTAACTAAATTGAATTTAAATACAAAAATTTTAAATGAAAGAATCAACACCCTTTGTCATCCATTCAGTACATGTATGTCCCTTTTTGGGCACAAAAGCTCCTATTCTCTCCTGCCATCACCTAGAGAGCAACTGAATTAGTTTGTGGTACTGCCACAACAAAAAAGCACAGACTGGGTTCCTTAAACAACAAAAGTATATTTTCTTAAGGTTCTAGAAGCTCGAAGTGCAAGATCAAGGTGTTGGCACATTTGGTTTCTCCTGAGGCCTCTCTCCATGGCTTGAAGAGGGCGGTCCTCTCACTGTGTCCTCACACGATGTTCTGTGCATGTGAATCCTTTGTGTCTCTTTTTGTGTGTCCACATTTCCTCTTATAAGGATACCAGTTAGATTGAATTAGGGACTACCCTAAAATGATCTCATTTTTACTTAATCACTCCTGTAAATCTCCTATCTTTAAATACACAACTTGAGGTATTGGGAGTTAGGACTTCAGTGTACAAATTTTAACACACAATTCAGTTTCTAACAGTAGCCTAAGACACATCAAGTTCTAAGGTACAGTCATAGGCTAGAAGCTGGTTGCTCATCTTACGAAGCTCTTATGACCCAGAAAGATCTGGTCAAAGATTTCAAGTCTTTTGCCTGGATTGGCAGGAAGTGGAGTGTGAGATAGGAAGAGGGCCTGGTGTGGTTTCTGGTGGAGCTGTGGGGGGCATCAAGGCACAATGTGAGAGATAGGACCCTTGTGATTGCCCATTTCCATGAGTGCATACCTTCTAGACTGTTATTTTCTGGAGGGAAGGGACCATTTCTATCTTGTTCATCTTTGAATTCCCTGATGCCACATAGTTGGCATATTTGCGGAATGAATGATTCACTTTTGCAGCCTTTTCCCTAAGTGAAAATTACTTTCCATGTAATGAAAGCAAATTCTTTCTGCATCTAGAAACCTTCAACATCCTCCAGTCTTTATCTTAAAGAGGCCTTGTCTTATTTTTTTCTCTTTGGAAATGTTTGATGCTCACAGATGTAGGCACTGTTTATGGAAGACACCAGGCTAAAGGCTTCACAAATATTTCAGTTAATCCTCATGGAAATCCTGTAAGGTGGTTGTTACTTCATTCATTTAATAGGTGAAATATCCACCACTCAGAGAGGTGAGCTTCCTGTTCCACGTCACACAGCTAGCAAGTGACAGCTAGATGGGTTTGGAACCCAGGTTTCTCTGGCTCTAAAACTCAGGCCCTTAACCATCAGGTTTTCTGCTACACAGCCAGCATTCCTGCTTCAGATTTGTCAATGCTTATAGTTTTCAGAATGGGTTCCCGGGGATAGCCAGGCCTCCTGACTATTTAGGTCAAGTGATTTGATTTCATTCATAAATGTATTAAGAGAAAATATACATTCTTAAGCTAAGTAATAGTAACACTTGTTTCATTAAAAACCTTTGCTTAGAACTCATGATTCTAGGGAAGAAAACTCCAAGTGTCACCAAAGTTCATTTTCCCTTTCTTTCAGCATTTCGTCTGTGTGTGTGGCACGGTAGGGGAGGGGGTGGATGGGTGCATATGGTATTTAGGTCCACACACAAATGAAAATTCACAAAAGGAGACTGGTTTGTATTTCCTTTGTCAACCAGACTTGAACTACAAGGTTTTCCCCTTTTGCCCCCGTTTTCCTTTGGTTTGCTTTTTTTCTTCTTCATTTTCAACCAGTTTGACTTATTGTCTTAATATTGTGTAGACACAGCCCTGGTGATACCCTAGGATGAGTTTGATATTCTTCAAGATCTAAACACAATGGGGGTGACTTAAGGACAGAGTTTCAGTTTTGCTTCTGATTCTTCTTGGTTTTGTGGGTTTTACTTAATGTTATTTGAAAGTTTTTTTGTGTGTGTGGTTGAATATATACTATAACTTGTTCTTTTGTGACAACAAGATTTATACTGGCGGTGTCTCTCATACCACTGGAAACTGGAAGGAAATCTACAATGTGACCCTCGGAGAGTTTTAAAAAGACAGCAGCCATTATTTGGTAGTGATGGGTTCAAGCTGCCCTTGAGCCTGGATAAAGGCTTGTGCTCCATCCTGGCTCACCAGTGAGATCAGTGTGCAAATGTTCTGTCAGATATTTAATACATCACATATGCATTTAGACTACTTCCCTGCCTCCTTCTTAATTAAGGTTTCTTCAGTGAGTAAGACTTCAGGAGAAAGAAAATGATCTGATGGAATTGTATTAAGTACCAATTTACTTCCCAAGTTTCTGAGTTTTTTTCACTTAAATTAACTTGGCCTGAAAGACGAAGGGATTTGAACAGACTATAGAAGCTAGTGTTCCATTTTGTATATCATTTTGGCTCCAGGGAGCTGCTCCTGGTAAAAATGAGCCTGTGAGATGTAGCTGTTTTATGGAAGGGCTAACAATACTAGTCTTTTATAAATTATAAATCCTCTTAACCTCAAACAATTTGGAGCCACTAACTGTAATCTATAAGGTTTCAACTGACAGGGATTTCATTTCTTCTCAGTGCCTTTCAGGCCATTAGGCAAATATTTATATGAAGTTCTCAGCTATTAGGGATTTAAAATCATTTTGTGTGGGATAGAAATTTCTGGTCTATACCTCCTCAGCTGAATTTTTTGATATGAGTTTTATGTTTTCCCTTTTGTATTTTCTGCAGTTTTGACAGCCATTTGATTTAATTTCTTTCAGATACAATTTGTAATAGAAAAAAACTTTTTTGGGGGGGATGAGGAAAATGGTGAGGTAGACAAATTATCATTGTATAATTCTTTCTTTTGGTGGTTTTCTCTGCACCAGGTGTTTCTGTTTTTGAAAATAAATAGTAATCAATGATAATTATTACTTGACACTTTAGCGATTCCTTTAGCATAAGCAATAGCAAATGACTCTAGAAAACTTGGGCAGAAAAGGAGTTTATTACAAAATCAAAGAGAGGGCTAGAGGATTGATTTCTGATAAGCAGAGAAATCAGAGCAAGATTGTGCGATCAACGGCAGAAACTATTGAACAAACCCATCAGGATGTGACTAAGGAGTAAGACAACCAGTGAGCACCAGCTGTTTATTCCCTTCCTCCCTTCAGTGTTTTCACCCTGAGCAGGCTCACTGCAGTCCTGGGAGACAAGGTCTGATTAGCATAGCTCCATCTTCATCCTTGTCTGGAGAGAGATGGGGCCTGATTTTTGGGATCCCCAAACCTCTAACAATGCATATAATGAAATCTTCTCTGAAAGGAAATAGGGCACTGTTAGGAAAGAAAACTGAGTGCCGAGCAGCCAAAAACAACATCTACTTATTGCTTAACATCACATGGAGAAATAAGAAAAAAAAAATCCATTCTCTTCTCAAACCAAGAAATTTAATAAGTCTCTTGGCAAATTAATTTCACCTCAGTAAGAAGAATCTGATCATCTTAGATTCAATTCAATGAAACAATTGTGAAATCCCTTTGGCTTTAAAGTGCAGAGAATCCCAGGAACAATACCCTTGATTCAATTCCACACTGTAAGCTGGGCAGTTTAGAAGAATGGCCTGGGTTTTTCTCCAAGCCCTAATGAAAGTTAATGATCAAGAACTGGGCTACGTGCTTTTTTAATGGTTGCTTATTATGAGCTATTTAACTTTTACAACTTTATTAAATGTTTTATGGAAAGGTTTATTTCATGTTTTATTACAGCTTTGTAGGATGGCCATGTTTGGTTAAGAAGCATGACAGATGAGCACAGATGTTTTGCAAATATTGCTGGTAAGCATTTTCTGGGTAAAATCATTGTTCATTTTGACATTTTGTGGGGGCTGGGTGGGAGTGTTCTCTTTAATGAAGCCCAGTAGAGCTGGGTGAGATGATGGGAAGGGAGTAGAAAATGGAAGGAGCATTCCCCACATTTTGATTTTTTTAGATTTAAAAAATTAATTAAAATATGTTATAGAAGTCCATTTTGGCTGAAAGTGAACATTTGAGATAAGAACCACTCCCCCCACTCAAAATACATCTAGCTGGTATTAAACATGCTTTATAAAACTAAAAATAATATTTTACAGTGTGTTTATTTCACTGTTACAATAAATTCAAGAGGTGGGTAAAAATAATAATAATAATAATTACCATTACCAGGTGTTCTAAGCCTTTTTCTAAGCACTTGACATTCAATATGTCATTTAGTCCTTATAATAAGATACTAGATGAGTACTAATATTGACCCATTTTATAGATTTTATAAGACTTCTATAAGTTTCCCAAGCATTTTACTCCAAAGTTAATTTATGTCTCACTCTGTCACAGAGACTTAAAGTCCTAATAGTTTGATGTGTGGCTATTCAAATTATCAATCAATCTTTGAGACATCTCTTTCTTATTTTTCTGCAGACAACAAAAAATACAAAAACTATTGAGGATACACATTCTAAGGCTATAGTCACACTGGCTGACATCTCCAAATTCTTGGTTGCCATTTGCCACCTTTGCTGGGAAGTATGGGCCATAAGTTGAAATTCTCCCTGCAAAGCAAGAATCTAGCTATTTGGAGGGTGCTTGGGTGGCTCAGTGGGGTAAGCCTTTGCCTTCAGCTCAGGTTATGATCTAGGGTCCTGGGATCAAGGCCCACATCAGGCTCTCTGCTCAGCGGGGAGCCTGCTTGCCCCTCTCTTTCTGCCTGCCTCTCTGTCTACTTGTGACTTCTCTCTCTGTCAAATAAATAAATAAAATCTTATAAAAAAGAATATAGCTATTTGGAAATCAAAGTCTCATCCAAAGAATTCCTAAATACTTGCCTGATTTTTATCAAAAACCCAAATTTTGTTTTTCCCCTCCAAATTTTGTTGATGTTGCAATGAATTCAGCTGAAGTGCTATTTCTTTGTAAAAGCATCTCATATCTACTCTTTAGACAATTTGGCTTTGTGCAACATCTCATGTGTTTAGAGTATAACACAACATTTAACCTATCATTAATTGAAAGCCTACTTTGTCTCATAGAATGTGATTGGTACTTTACATATGTTGGCACACTTAATTGTCACCACAACACTAAGTAGTGAGTATTATCTTTTTACACATGAGAAAACTGATATTCAGAGAACTTATGAAGCAAATATGGGTTTCAAACTTAGGTCCCTGTCTCCAGGACTCAATTGCTTTTCCTGTACTCCATGTGGACTTTCTGACAGTGAAAGAAGGACATGCTTCAGGATGTCCAAGGTAAGCTCATTGGGGAAGTTTTCCAAAGTGTTGTGACATTGTAGTCAGGAAGATATTTTCAGATAAGTGCCCTATATTGGGACTATAAAATAAAAAGTCTTTTGTTTTATTAATAGGGAAATCTCCCATTTTACATTCTGATTGTACTACATTCTTCTCCCTACTTTGCAAATCCTCCCTCTTTTGCTCAAGCAACAGTCTCAATCCCTAGGGCGAAGTCCAAAGAATTTACCAGGCACATTTAGGGCCTGAAAGTTGATTTGACTCTTGAAACTTGGCATTTGTGTGTGAGTGCATGTGTATAAGTGCATTTAGTTACATGGATGTGGGGTAGGGCATGAGCACTAGGAGACATTATCCAAAGGGACATGTGTATGTCCTATGTGTCCATATGTGTCTTTCTAGGTAGTGTAAAATCAAAAGGTGTGTGTGTGTGTTTGTGTGTATGTGCATGTTGTATGTGTGTATAAATAAAGTCTGTGTGTATAAGGGTTGATTATGCAGCCATGTGCATATTCAATAATGGTTTGTGTGTGTAATTACAGAAATGAACATGTAAATTAGGACAGTACCTGTGCTCAAGTAGCAGGGACGAAATATCCACATCCAGGGTTTCAAGTTCAATTGAGGAAAATGTATGGATTTATACAATTCAAAATATATATACAATGGAGTATTACTGAGCCATCAAAAAGAATGCATCGGCCACATGTGGCCTCTTCAACATCAGCCACAGCAGCCTCTTTCAAGATATGTCTCCAAAGGCAAAGGAAAAAAAAGCAAAATAAACTTTTGGGACATCATCAAGATCAAAAACTTCTTCATAGCAAAGGAAACAGTCAATAAAACAAAGAGGCAACCCATGGAATGGAAGAAGATATTTGCAAATGACACTACAGACAAAGGGCTGATATCCAAGATCTATAAAGAACTCCTCAAACTCAACACACATGAAACAGATAATCATGTCAAAAAATGGGCAGAAGACATGAACAGACACTTCTTCAAAGAAGACATATAAATGGCTAACAGACACATGAAAAAATGTTCATCATCATTAGCCATCAGGAAGATTCGAATCAAAACCGCATTGAGATATTACCTAAGACCAGTTAGAATGGCCAAAATCAACAAGATAATAAACAAGAAGTATTGGAGAGGATGTGGAGAAAGGGGAACCCTCTTACACTGTTGGTGGGAATGCAAGTTGGTACAGCCACTTTGGAAAATGGTGTGGAGATTCCTTAAGAAATTAAAAATAGAGATTCCCTATGATCCTGCAATTTGGGTTAAATACCCAGTAGTAGGGTATTTACCCCAAAGATACAGATGTAGTGAAAAGAAGGGCCATCTATACCCCAAAGTTCATAGCAGCAATGACCACAGTCACCAAACTGTGGAAAGAACCAAGATGCCCTTCAACATATGAATGGATAAAGAAGATATGGTCCATATATACAATTGAGTATTGTGCCTCCATCAGAAAAGATGAATACCCAACTTTTGTATCAACATGGACAGGACTGAAGGAGATTATGCTGAGTGAAATAAGTCAAGCAGAGAGAGCCAATTATCATATGGTTTCACTTACTTGTGGAGCACAGAGGACATTGGGAGATGGAGAGAAGAAGTGAATGAGTTGGGGGAAATCATAGGGAGAGACAAACCATGAGAGACTGTGGACTCTGAGAAAAAAACTGAGGGTTTTGGGAGGGGGTTGGGAGATGAGGTGAGCCTGATGGTGGGTATTATGGAGGGCACATATTGCATGGAGCACTGGGTGTGGTGCATAAACAATGAATTTTGGAACAATAAAATAAAATAAAATTTTTTAAGTTCAAGAAACTAAATTGAAACAAACAAAAACAAAACAAAACAAACAAAAAAAATGAAATCTTGCCATTTGCAATGATGTGGATGGAGTTAGATGGTATTATGCTAAGCGAAATGTCAGTCAGAGAAAGACAAACACCATATGATTTTATTCATATGTGGAATTTAAGAAACAAAACAGATGAACACAGGGGAAGGGAAGGAAAAATAAGATGAAAACAGTGAGGGAGGTTAAAACATAAAAACTTTTAACTATAGGAAACAAACTGAGGGTTGCTGGAGGGGAGGTGGGTGGGGGTTGGGGTAATTGGGTGATGGACATTAAGGAGGGCACCTGATGGAATGAGCACTGAATGTTATATGCAAGTGATGAAATCACTAAATTCTACCCCTGAGACTAATAATACATTATATGTTAATTAATGTGAATTTGAATAAAAAATTAAAACAAATCTGCTAAGAGATGGCCTATTTAAATTTACCCTAGACTAATGATATAGGAAAGAGAAATGTGTCACATACACATCAAGCTACTCTGAATAAAGCATAACTAGGGATATGACCTTCATTTTGGTTAGTTCCTGAGGAATCAGTACAAAAGGAATTGAATCATAAGGCATTACTACCACTTTCCCCTAAGCTAATTATTTTTGTCTTTCCTGATTTTTCAGAGGAGGGTAACTCTCTAGTAACTGTGGTTACTAGAGAAAGGTTACTAGTAACCTTTCAAATATATCCAGATATTGGTTAACAAGGGTGAGAACAAATAATTAGGAATTTGGCTTGTAACCTGCCAACTTTTTAATAACCTGGGAAAGTCACCTAGTCTTACTGTACTTCAGACTTCTTACCACCTAAATAAGTACTACAGTATTTGTCCAATCTAATTTTCAGGGCTATTTTCTGTAACCAATGAAATAATATGAACACTTCTGAATAACGTATATATTGTAAAGTAAATAACTGTTATTGATTTGGTTGTTGTTTTGGAACCAGTTATTGAATGTACTTGTTGCTTAGGTTTCTCTGCTAAATGAAATGAGCCCCTAAAAGAATAAGAATATGAATAGAAGAAGAAGGAGAAGGAAGAGGAGAAGGAGGAGGGGCAGGGGAAGGAGGAGAAAGAAATGAGCACCTGATGTAAACACAAATGTTGAGGATGTGAATTTGAGCACTGCTTTCATCACTTTTTGGGAGAATGGTTTTGGGGTGTTTCATTTTACCTATTAAGCCTTAGAAATGTCCACATTTGTTAAGTAAAATTTATGAAACTCTAATTAACTCATTGGGTTAGTTTAAGGATTCTATGGGATGTGAAAGCACTTTGTAAACTTACAAATATCATTGAAATGAATAGGGTATTAATGTTTATGTAGTACTCTACTAGCAAAGTTCACTTTATTTTGACAAAGGGAAGGTTCAAGAGCTTTCCCAATAAATAAATATTTTATTTACATCCCTATCTCTGAGTATATAATTAACAGCTGAATGATTTTCATGGACCCAGATGTGTTATTGCAAATTAGGATTAAAAATGAACCCTCCTACACTGTTGGTGGGAATGCAAGTTGGTGCAGCCACTCTGGAAAACAGCATGGAGGTTCCTCAAAAGGTTGAAAATAGAGCTACCCTATGACCCAGCAATTGCACTACTGGGTATTTACCCTAAAGATACAAATGTAGTGGTCTGAAAGGGGCATGTGAACCCGAATGTTTATGGTAGCAATGTGCACAATAGCCAAACTATGGAAAGGACCTAGATGTCCATCAACAGATGAATGGGTAAAGAAGATGTGGCATATATATATATATATATATATATATATATATATATATATATACTATATATATATATATACTATGCAGGCATCAAAAGAAATGAAATCTTGCCATTTGCAATGATGTGGATGGAACTAGAAGGTATTATGCTTAGGGAAAAAAGTCAGTTGAAGAAAGACATCTATCATATGCTCTTCCTGATAGGAGGAAGTGGAGATGCAACATGGGGGGTTTGGGGGGTAGGAAAAGAATAAATGAAACAAGGTGGGATCAGGAGGGAGACAAACCATAAGAGACTCTTAATCTCACAAAACAGAGGGCTGCTGGGGGGAAGGGGGGAAGGAGAGGGTGGTGGGGTTATGGACATTGGGGAAGGTACGTGCTCTGGTGAGTGCTGTGAAGTGTATAAACCTGGCGATTCACAGACCTGTACCCCTGGGGCTAATAATACATTGTGTGTTAATTAAAAAACAAAAACAAAAACAAAACCACAAAAAAACAAAACCTCTCTAGCTCCTCAAGCTTCTTGAAAGTTAGCTGATCATGTAACAGTGAGCAGTTGGCTAGTCAATTGATTAATATTTAACTAATGAGTTTGTGGAACATATATAAAATGGAATATTACTCAGCCATCAGAAAGGATGAATACCTATCATTTATACTGACATGGATATAACTGGAGGATATTATGCCAAGTGAAGTAAGACAAGCAGAGAAAGACAATCATCCTATGGTTTCCTCATATGTGGAACATAAGGAGCAGCATGGAGGACCACAGGGGAAGAGAGAGAGAAATGAAGGGGAAAAAATAAAAGAGGGAGAAAAACTGAGGTTTTTTTCTCCAACGGAGGATTTCAGAGGAGATGGGAGTGTGGGGATGGGGTGGCTGGGTGATGGGTATTAAGGAGGGAATACATTGTGATGAGCACTGAGTGTTGAACATGACCGATGAATCACTGAAAACTACATCCGAAATTTATGATATACTATATGTTGGCTGCCTGATCATACAAAAATATCTTAAAAATTTAGGTAATGATTTCGTGTTGTTTTATACACTTGGGTATCTTTAGTTTTATATCTTCAAACTTAATATCTAGACACTAATTGATTTGTTCATCAAACATTTATGGAGTTCTTACCTGGTTCCAACTAGAAGCTAGATGTCCAAAGATAAGAAATACTTGATCCTTGTTTCCAAATAGCTTCAAGTCTAGTTAGGAAACAGACAAATAAAAACTAAAAACATGATTCCAAAAAGGTGCATTAGGTACATAAATGGAGGCATAGATGCAGGTGTTGTGGGGGAAGAGAGGATTTGCCCCAGATATTGGAGGTTATGATGGACCTGAGTCTGGAAGGAGCTATGAAAGTTTAACATGCAGAGAGGAGGAAGGGAGGAAAATCTGAGGCAGGGAAATGATAGAGGTAATATAGACATGGAATTGTGAGAATGAATTGTATATAGTGGAATTGAAAATAGACTGTGAAGGACGCATTAGGATGCTTATGAGAGTATATTTAGACCTTCTCTCCTAAGAGTATGAGAAGTTGGAGCCAATTTATTAAGGACTTGGAATTCCAAACTGAGAAACTAGAATTCTCTCTGCATTCAAGGACACATTAAAGCACTACAGGCATGCAAGAAAGTGCTATAATCAAATTTGCATTTTAGGAAGAGTCAAGATCAAACTTTTATTGAATATCTACTATACATTCTGTGTGAAGCTATGGCAGACTAAAGGTAAACTATCTTGAGGATTCTGATCTTCTGGAACTTAGAGTGCAGAAGGAGACTATGGATTTTTCAGGCCTTGATTAGTTTAGAGGATAAAGGCACCAGGGTGAAAAGTTAAGTCCATTAGAGCAATAGCAGAAGATGGCCTGATAGATGAGGGTGTTTGGGCAAGAATTTGTTCACATCAATTTGTGTCCCCTCCCCACCCTACCCCAGGATATTTTTATAGAGGGACTCTTCCAAACCTTTACAAATGGGGACAAGTGCAAGTCACATACACTATTATTAGCAAACCTCAATTACAGTTCTCTCCTACTTTCAGGAGAAGAAAAGAGAAACCTCTGAGAAGTATGAAAGTATACTCTGTAAAAGAGAAATCCTCTAGGCCTATGAAAATTTATGGCAGAAAAAAGGAACACATTTCTTTGTGTTGGATTAGAAGATGAAGATCATTATCTTCAAAAATTAATTTTTAATGGGAAACAGAAAATTTTTTAACAGTAAGATGCAAATAGACAGGCTTTTTAAAGATAAAAGTAGAGAATAATGAGAAGAGAACATTCTGAAATGAAAATATAGCAAGATGAAATGTGAAGACAATAAGTTGAGCAGAAAAGAGAACTGGGTGAGATGAGGAAGATGCAGTAACAAATTTAGTTAATCAACCTGCTGATTCCTTTTTGTGAGTCAACTCTCCTACTCCCCATTCTCACACTGGGGAAAGGCACATGATTTGCCTTGTTCCCAGTTGATTGGATGAGAGATGGCACATGATCCAAACTTGGCTCCTCAGTTTTTTTCTTCTTGAAAATCAGAATAGGGACTCAGGAATGCTATGCAGGCTTAAATGGTATTGAAGGAGAAAAGTAGAACTACCGTGGAGGCCATTTTTCTTTTCTGTTCATAGAGAAATAGAGACCTGAATTGTAGAGAAGAATGAAGTAACAAGATGAACAAAGAAAAGCAGATACAAGAAACCACAGAGTCTGGACAGACCCAAAGAGAAAGTAGCTATCTTGGTTCCTGACAACTTTCCAGTTCCTCATTCCAGTCTCCCATGAGGCCTCACAAGACTTCCTGACTTTGGGTACTATGAATTACACTTGTATTATTTTAAAAACATTCCACTTTTGGCTTACCCTAATTTGAATGGGATACTATTATTTACAACCAAATAGTCCTTGACCAAAAAAGAGGGATTACAAGAATACTAAAAACAAAACAAAACAAAAAAACCAGTACTAGTGTAGACTTCTGTTTTGAAAGTCAGCTGGAGAACAGCTTCTGCTGCAGAATTTCTTGATTTCCCACAAAAATACATATAAATTAAAGGATTTAGAAACAAGTCACAAGAACACTGAAAATTTAGACTTGTAGCCAACTTAATTCCGGAATCAAGGGAGTTGATTTTCAATACTTATTTAGCTTAAACTCTCAATGACATTTGTCCCTGCAGGCTATCCCCTTTTTCCTGAAGCATTTTCTTTCTTTGGCTTTCATAACTATATTCTTCTGATAGTTTTCATCCCCTTTTAACTACATCTTTTCCCATTTTCCTTGTTCCTCCTTCTGTACTTGACCCTTTAATGGTTTCCTTAGTGTTGTTCCTGGGCATTCTTCTCTCTCACTCTACCTATGGTGGTCGCACTCATGGTTTCTGTCTGTATGACAATGACTTTGGAATCAGTTCAGTCCATAACCCCAAAATATACAGACAACTTCCTACTAGAAATTTCCATTGGGAAGTTATGATAGTAAATCATATGTAACCCAAATCAGTCTTTTCCTAGCCAAATCCACCCCTCTTTCAATAAATACCACCTTCTCCATCTTCCCATTCAAACTAGAAACTTGGGAACTATCTAGAAATACTTCTTCTCCCTTCTCCTTAATATTCAGTCACTCACTAGGTTCTGGTGTGAAGATGATAGAAAATAAACTAGGATGACCGCCCCCCATTGACATTTGATTTAGTACCAGCAACCTCTAAGCTTCTTCTTCCTTCCATGTTCTTCACTTGTAACACAATCCTGATAGGTTCACAGGCCCTGGCAAAATGAAAGGGAGGCATATACTGAAATAAAGAACTATAAAACAGTGGATGATATTTATAAATATAATATATAAAAATATATAATATTTATAAATATTTATAAATACGATGAGATCAGAGTATCGGAGAACAAGGTGATGAGTGTAGGGAAAGCAGGACATTAAGTGAAATTGTGTCAGAACCTGAGGATTGGACTGGAATGAAGCATACTCACCTAACCTCACCTCTGTATACCATACCACCACCATCACCCTCCATCCACAGTTGTATATCTGTAAAGGAAATTTTTCTATCATATGACAGAGTATAAGTCCAATACAATCCACATACTGTCTGTGGACAAACTCTGTCTGAAAACACTTTTCTATGTTTAAGAATGAACAAAGGTAGAAAAAAAGGAAAGAACTCATATGGGATTTATGTAAACAATACTGAAGAATAAAGGAAAGGGACAAGTATAGGAAGACTCAAAGGAAAGACCTATTTCTGAAAATGATCTTTTGCACTGTATTAAAGTATAGGTAAAGCTTCTGTAAAAAAAGATACTCCATAATATAAGGTATCTTTCTTTTCAAAGAAAATAGAATTTTATTCTTCTTTCATATAATGGTCTAGTGGCAGGATGGTTAAGAATAGGAAGAATTGGAAAAGGCTCTAAGAGATGCCGTCTATCTTGCTACACTGTGGTTATTTAGAACAATGCTACTCAAAGTGTAGTTCAAACCAGTGAGAAGTCTTTGGAGTCTATGAAGAGTCAACAGTGAGACAAATACAAAAGTTGACAGTGTTTATCTTCTCTTTTGCACTAACAATACTTATCACTGACCAGTAACAAGAAATTTTCAGATTGTACCTGTCTATGCACCACAATTTGAAAAGCACTGACTTACTGGGTTATCCCCCATGGTATGCTTAAAACCATGCTATATACAGAGAGATTAAAAAAAAAAAAATCCTTCAGGAAGAACAGGTGGCAATTGCACCAATATAAAATTGATAGGCTAAAGTGAAATAAAGCAGAGTATGATAAAAAGTCAAAATGAGATTAGAAGAAGATGAAAAAAGAAACAATGAGCTAAAGAAGTTGTTGAAACTACAATTCTTTTAAAAAATTATTATTTATTTATTTATTTTCAGAAAAACAGTATTCATTATTTTTTCACCACACCCAGTGCTCCATGCAAGCCGTGCCCTCTATAATACCCACCACCTGGTACCCCAACCTCCCACCCCCCCGCCACTTCAAACCCCTCAGATTGTTTTTCAGAGTCCATAGTCTCTCATGGTTCACCTCCCCTTCCAATTTACACAAATTCCCTACTCCTCTCTAACACCCCTTGTCCTCCATGCTATTTGTTATGCTCCACAAATAAGTGAAACCATATGATAATTGACTTTCTCTGCTTGACTTATTTCACTCAGCATAATCTCTTCCCAACTTTTGTAGCAATATGGACGGGACTGGAAGAGATTATGCTGAAACTACAATTTAACAGTAACCTTAAAATCTACACTGGAGGCAGTGGAGAACATAATCAGTGCTGTACAAAACCCAGTAAATAGTGTAAGAGATAAATCTGAGTTGTTCTTCTAGAATGCAGGAAAAAATCTCAAAGAAATTTAAAAATTTGAAAAGGAAAATGACTGATGTGGAAGCCAAAAATAGAGAACCAAGGGGCGCCTGGGTGGCTCAGTGGGTTAAGCAGCTGCCTTCGGCTCAGGTCATGATCTCAGGGTCCTGGGATCAAGTCCCGCATCGGGCTCTCTGCTCAGCAGGGAGCCTGCTTCCTCCTCTCTCTCTCTGCCTGCCTCTCTGCCTACTTGTGATCTCTCTCTGTCAAATAAATAAATAAAATCTTAAAAAAAAAAAAAAAGAGAACCAAAACCCAAATAAATTACTCCTCTGAAACAAAGAAAAAAAAACACAAATAGAATCAAATTACTAATTAAAGATATGACAAAACAATTTTAACTGAGATGAGCTAAGGCATGTTTAAAGATTTAAAAGCTTACTCCATTCCAGGAGAAAATCAGTGAAAATGTAATTAAACTTATGTTCATACAGGTAAGATTTCTGGACTAGAAGGGTAAAGAAAAGTCCATTGAAAATCCTGGCAGAAAAAGCCATAATGGAGGGAAATCTAGGTTTCTTCTTCTTAATAACAATAAATTCTATGGGTACAGAATTTTGAAGGAAGGAGAAAGTCCCACAAATATTAGTCAAGACTTTTATATCTAACCAAATTATCTTACTCTTTCTTAGGTAAAGTACTAAGATGTTATTGAATTAATTTGTTCTACACATACAGCCATGCTTGTTAAGTGTTAGACCCTTTGGATACAGTGGTAAACAAGATATAGATAGATATAGATATAGATCTATAGATATAGATAGATATCAAGTTGGAAATATAAAGTGAACAGTATTGTTATATTATAAATAATTTGGATTTAAAATTCAAGGTTGTATCAACAAAGACCATGGAATGAAGGAAATAAAGTAAATTAAAGGATGCAAGATACTTTCTCATTTATAACAAACATAAAAATAACTATAGGTTAAAAATGCTTTTTAAAATATTATAAGTAGCAATTTATAGAATTAACAATAGGAACTTATTTTAAAATATTATTTAAAATTTTCTTTAAAATAATGTAATAAATAATATAATATTACAGATCATATATGTTAATTTTAATTAAAAGCATTTATGGACAAATTTGTTTTATTAAAAGAGTCTCAAACTAGATTAAAATAATCTAATTATTTGCTTCTTCATAAAGAACATATATAACACACCTTGAAAGCTTGAAAGCAAAATTATTAGCAGTGGTAGATGTTGAAAATTTAATGATAAATAAACAGACTGTAATATTAATTTCAAGGCAGAATTCAAGGATAACATCATGTATAATAAATAATTATTTTGACATACAATAAAGATAAAACTATATGAACCCAATTCCGGAAAAATGAAATAAAAATATATTTAAATATTAAACCAATAGGAACCATATTTAAAAACAGGAAAATAATTTTTCTTGGCCCAAAAATCAGTCTATAGAAGAAAATGGATAATGGAGATCTCAGCACTAAGTTAAAACTGCTCTTTCAATAAGCCCGCTATAGGCAGGAACCTTACCTAGAAAGCCACAAGTAATAGGGAAAATACTTTAAACCCAGGACACAGAGATGAGAATTCTGTTGCAGAAGTTGAACCCACAACCAAACATCACTGAATCTATGAGAAACATACACCTCAACAGGGAATAGCAAACCTACAAATAGAAACACTCTCAGCTTAGGAAATAGAGTTAATAAACCAGTCAGAAAAGGACTTTAGATAAGCAAGATCTTCATAGAGATAAAGGAAGAAATCTTGAGATACGAACAGGGCTTATAAAACAGGAACAAGTTGATATATCAATATATCTGTATCTATGTATCATTTATAGCCATATCTCCTATTAGAGACCTGGGAGGAAGAATGTGTGTATGTATTTATATGCATGGGTGCTTCTGTGTACAAAATAAAATAAAATAAAAAGGTGTAATAAATAACATGCTGGATAGAGCTAAAGAACAAACCAACAAGCCAAACATCTTAACTGAGGAATTCTTTTCAAAACACACTACGAAATAATAAAGAGGTAGGAAAGAGGAAGAATAAAGTTAAGAGAGTTGGAAACTGGACCCAAAAGTTCCAACCCTTACCTAATAGAAGTACCATAAAAACAGATTTAAAAAAATATATATTTTAGTTAAAATGGAGGAGAGATAATATTTAAAGGGATTCTCAAGTAACAAACCAGAGAAAAAAATTACACATTAGAGTGTTATAAGACTTTAGAAAGATGAAAGACAGAAAAAGAATTTCTAACAGCCATGAGAGAAAAAGAGGTCAGATCACCTGCAAAGAAATGCCTAAGAGATTAAAATAATTTTTCACCAATAACCGTGGAAACAAGAAAACAATTGAAAGTACTTTCAAAATGTTTTAAAAAAATATTATTGAATCTGGAATTTGATACCTAAGCAAACTTTCATTCACTAATATGTATAAAATAAAGATATTTTCAAGCAAGCAAGGCCAGATGAACTTTACTCAGGGCTCTCTTAACAAGAAGAGGAGAACTACTAAATAATACAGTCTATCAAGAAGAAAAATTAATCCAAAGGTATAGTATATAATACAAGAAACAATGGTAAACAAAGAAAATGGTCCCATACTTCATATGAAAAAATTCTATTTAAATATTATTTAATTGTAACTAAACCTACGTATGAGACTTTAGAGGTAAGGAGAGTAGCTAAGAGAATATCTTGTCTTATTTGGGATGAGGAAAAATAAAAATGAAAATGCTGATTAATTCTATAATATTTAATAAAAAAATATATTTGAAAGCTAAATAAGGGTAAACAATTGGTGAAGAAAGTGCATAAATTAAAGCAATAGAGAGAAAACAGAACAAAAATGTACTCAATCTAACCAATTGCTTAAGAGAGATAAAGCAATGACATGGTAAGGGAAAGACATAAAATGTAAAAATATATGTAATAAAGTATGAAGTAGTTTGAATTACACATTTAATAAGATTGATCTAATACCAAGAAAAGGGCTCTGAATTAAACAGAAATAACACAGCCTTTAGTCAAACAGACGGAACAGGTGCAAAAGTTGATTATATACTATGCCACAGGGGAAGACTTGTCAAAGCTGATATTGCATAAGCCTTGTTCATGGACTGCAGTAAAATAAAAATAAAAGTTTATGACAAAAGTAGAGCTTTCCAAAAGACCAGACATCAGAAAATTAAAACAAAACAAATAAAACACATCAATTTAATTCATGAGTCTAATGAAAATAAGTATTTAGAATAGAAATAAAATAAAAGCTATCAGGTATTAACCAATGCGGTACATAGAAATTTATATCCTTAAGTGGCTTATTATAAAACAAAAGGCTTAAAAATAAACTATTTTTTCCATCCAGAAAGCTAGGAAAAACCCAGAGAAAGTAGAAGGGAGGAAATGAAGACAAAGGCAAAATTTTAATAAATTAGAAAAATGCACAAATATCAAAAGTAGAGTTGCTTAACAAAACTAAAAGCTAGTTCTTTGAAAATGTTTGTAAAATAAATACTACTCTGGGAAAAATCTATTAAAAAAAAGAAAGAGCACAAATAAATAGAATCTGAATGAAAATAGAGACATAAAATGCTTTAAATATTAAAATATAGTATGAAAACAATAAGAACAATTTTGTACCAAGGAATTTGAAACATAAATAAGCAGAATGTTTTAAGGAAAATATTAATTATAAAAATGAGCTCAAAAACATAGGCCAATAAACATAAAAAAAAAAAGGAAACAGAAGCCAAAGACATTTCCTAAGAAAAGGCATCAGACCCAGATAACTTTATGGGTGAGTTCCAGCAAATCTTCAAAGAATAGATTATTCTCATCTAATGCTAACCGTTCCAAACAATATAAAAAGGTGGGAAACCATCCAACATATTTTGTAAGGCTAGCTTAACAATGATATCAAAACCAGACTATGTTCATATGTTAGATTTGGTGTATACTTTCTTTGGCATGTATGTGTGTGTGTGTGTGTGTGTGTGTGTGTGTGTGTGTATACATGCATGCATGCACATGTGGATTTTATTTATAGGTAGTGAATTACAGTTTTTGTTGTGAACATGAATGGGAACATTCTTCCTCTTATTTGATCTAATTGGTTATCTCTGCTTCAAATAAAATGCTAACTATTGAAAATAATTCTGAAATTAGCATAACCTAATAGAGTTTGATAGAAAGGGACATTTTGCCCTTGAAGGGATGTATTTAGTTTTATACTGGATTTCAATAGTTGTCTCATAACTTCAGGGTATAGTAATTTGTATAGCGTAGACATATACTCTGATATATGTGTATTTTATTTGGAAAGAAAAAAAAAGAAATGAGAAAACAGTCTCTAAGGTCCCAACCATCATACATCAAGATCCCCTTTCATCTTTCTACATGTTACAGATACTTCATATATAAGCTATAGAGAACTATACAGATGTTAGTCATTACAAGAATGGTCACTCTTCTGTGACAGGATTGGGAAAGAGTTCTATTTCCAATCCCAGGGAAATAAGTTTCTCTTCATAGTTCCTTTTCACTCTAGTGCCTTGTGTGACCATTGCTGGAAAAATAACTAATAACTTGAGTTGCCACATTTACTGTTCATGAGTTAGCAGGAGACGAAGTGGCTCTGGCCAGAGGCACACAGATTCTCTGAGCTACCATCACCTTTTCTTGCCATTTACTGTCATCCACTTTCCTAAAGGCCCAGTGTTATAAATGGTGAAGTAGCACCACATATACATGTAGAGCAGTGAAAAGAACATGTAGACTCAGTTCTAATTCAAGTCTTGACTCTACTGCTTTCTAGCTGTGTGACATTAGGCAGGGTAATTAATTTCTCTGTACCTCAAACTTCCAATTTGTAAGATGCATCTATTAAATATCCCAGGGTTACTAAGGAGAATATAGTATATAATACATACAAAATTATCTATCACAAATTTTCTTATGTATAGCCAAGTATCCCATATACATTGGCTCCCTTACACTTAATTTATAAGAAAGTTAGATCTAGATCACTTGATAAATGTTTTTTTGAAAAACTGGTTTGAATTTTAACCTATTTACAAGTGAGTTTTAGAATCATAACAAGAAGTTTCCTGTAAAGTGCTGAGCATCATGACTAATTTGAATTAGCCTTTTGAATAGGAGCTGATCTTCATCTGGTACCTGTTGTACAGCAGAAATCAGATACTTGAAAAATGAAGCTGACATTTATGTTTATGTGATTATTAACAAAATTAACATGAGGCAGTACTTCCTAGTTTACAAAGCTCATTCACTATCACAGTTTTATTTGTTCACCAAACCCTGGGGAGTAAAGTCAGAACAATATCATCATTCCTATTTCACAATTGAGGAAACAAACTCAGAAGTTTTCAGTGACTGTCTTAAGGTCATAGTTAGAACTTAGAACAGGGGCTTTGCTGACTCTTTTTGCAAAATTCAGTTACTTTTCCCATGGTATTTTATGCTTTGGAAGAAGTGTGAACTAAAAGGGGTAAGACTAAGAAAGTCATTAGACAGTAATTTGGCAATGTCCTTCAAATTTGAAAATGTGCTAACCCAGCAGCTCTATCTAGGTATATACCCTAGCGAATCTCTCTAGAGGTACATAAGGACACGTGAATAAGAATGCTTATTGGAGGTGTGCCTGGGTAGCTCAGTGGGTTAAAGCCTCTGCCTTAGGCTCAGGTCATGATCCCAGAGTCCTGGGATGGAGCCCCACATCGGGCTCTCTGCTCTATGGGAAGCCTGCTTCTGTCTCTCTGCCTGCCTCTCTGCCTACTTGTGATCTCTGTCAAATAAATAATTTTTTGAAAGAATGTTTATTGAAGCATTGTTTGATAATATTAAAAATTGGAAACAATTTAATGCTCATCTGTAGGAGAAACAAATAAGCTATTTTTTGGTAAGATGAAATGTTACACAACAGTTAAAACAGTAAGTTAGCCCTCAAAAATGTGATATTGAGTAAAAACAAAATTTTAGAATGATACATGTATCCTGAAATCCAGAGTCTTTCATGGTTTGTCTTCCTCTCTGATTTCTTCCCATTCGGTTTTCCCTCCCTTCCCCTGTGGTCCTCTGTACACATAATAAAATAAAAAATAAAAACAAATGAACTTTAAAAATAAAATAAATTAATGCTAATTGGCTCTCTCTGCTTGACTTATTTCACTCAGCATAATCTCTTCCAGTCCCGTCCATGTTGCTACAAAAGTTGGGTATTCATCCTTTCTGATGGAGGCATAATACTCCATAGTGTATATGGACTACATCTTCCTTATCCATTCGTCCGTTGAAGGGCATCTTGGTTCTTTTCCACAGTTTGGCGACCATGGCCATTGCTGCTATAAACATTGGGGTACAGATGGCCCTTCTTTTCACGACATCTTTATCATATGGTTTCACTTATTTGTGGAGCATAACAAATAGCATGGACCATGGAGGACATGGGGAGTTAGAGAGGAGAAGGGAGTTGGGGGAAATTGGAAGGGGAGGTGAATCATGAGAGACTATGGATTCTGAAAAACAATCTAAGGGGTTTGAAGTGGCCGGGGGTGGGAGATTGGGGTACCAGGTGGTGGGTATTATAGAGGGCACGGCTTGCATGGAGCACTGGATGTGGTGAAAAAATAATGAATACTGTTATGCTGAAAATAAATAAATTAATTTTAAAAAATAAATTAATTAATGAAAAAATGATACATATCGCATGCTAGCATTTATGTAACTTTTTAAAAAGTGAAATAATACTATTTATCTAGATACCACAGACTATCTAGATATATATTTATGCTACATACAATTCATCTAGCTAATATGTAGAACATATATGCTATTATAAAATAGAAAAATGTGAACTATAACACTAAAAGCAATTTCAGTATAATACTTGCTTCTAGGAGAGAAGGCGGGAGATGAAAGAAAGCAAAGGAGACTTTTATTTTATCTGTAGTGTTCCTTTTCTTTCATGTAAAAATTTAAAAAAACATGATAAAATGCTAGCATTTGTTAATTCATTGTACTGGGTACACAGATGTGTTTGTTTTATTATTTTCTCTTTTTATATATTATTTAAGCTTTTCAAAATTAAGAGAAAAAATGTTCATTTAGAATGGAGCAGTATAACATAGTGATTAAGAGCATGAGCTTCAAAAAGACCAGGTTTGAATCCCAGTTCTGCCCATTTCAACACTGTTAAAGTGGAACAGGTCTCCATAACTCAACACTTCACAGTGTGTTTAATATGCATATGTGTACTGTGAGCCATTAAAATGGGTATATTTTAAAAAATAAAATGAGTATATGGCATTTAGTATTTCACAAATTTATTTCATCATAAAATCAGAGTTTCTTAGAACCCAGCCTGATAGATCCTGTCTTACAGATATTCAGTATTTAAGTATTAACTTAAATAATCAGTTGTCTTCAATCTGAAAAGGGTATCCCTTCATCTCCTTCCTATTTAATCTGTCTGTGTGTCTTTTCTATTCCCGCCATCCCTAAGGAAATAGGCTCTGTCAAGACAGCAAGTTTCATTTGATGTGGAAAATTTAAAAAGATTTTGTAAGATCCTTTTATAAAATGTATTTTTCAGTAGCATTTGTTATTTCCACTTTAGGCAATATCTGTTAGATATCTGGTCACAGCATTAAATCCAATTTCCTCTCAGTTACTCAGAAATCCATTTTCATTTATTTCATCCGTGTTCATGCTTTATAACAAACAGCACTAGGATCTTCCAGGCTTAAGTTTCCTGAAGAGTATCATTTTTTTTTTTTTAGTTGTGTTGTGTTAGTCACCATACAGTACATCATTAGTTTTTGATGTAGTGTCCCGATTCATCATTTGCATGTAACACCCAGTGGTCCATGCAATCATTGCCCTCTTTAATACCCATTACCAGGCTCACCCATCTCCCGACTCCCTTCCCTTCTAAAACTCTCCTTTTTTTTTTTTTTTTCCTGGAGTTCATAGTCTCTCATGGTTCATCTCCCACCTCAATTTCTCCCCCTTCATTTTTCTCTTCTCCTAATCTCCTCTACATTATTGCTTATGTTCTGCAAATAAGTGAAATTTGATTTTCTCTGTTTGACTTATTTCACTTAGCATAATCTCCTCCAGTCCCACACAAGTTGATGCAAAAGTTGGGCAGTCATCCTTTCTGAGGGCTGAGTAATATTTCATTGTCTATATAGACCACATCTTCTTTATCCTTTTGTCTGTTGAGGGGCATCTTGGCTCTTTCCACAGTTTGGCTATTGTGAACATTGTTGCTATGAACTTTGGGGTGCATGTGGCCCTTCTTTTCACTACCTATGTATCTTTGGGGTAAATACCCAGTAGTGCAATTGCTAGGTCATAGGGTAATTCTATTTTATTTTTAAGATTTTATTTATTTGACAGAGACCACAAGTAGTAGGCAGAGAGGCAGGCAGAGAGAGGGTGAAGCAGGTTCCCCGCTGAGCAGAGAGCCCGATGTGGGGCTGGATCCCAGGACCCTGGGATCATGAACCGAGCCGAAGGCAGAGGCTTTAACCCACTGAGCCACCCAGGCACCCCGGGTAACTCTATTTTTAATTATCAAAAGCACTGTTTTAAAATGCTGGAACAGACAATCCTAAAATTTGTGTGGAACCAGAAATGACCCCAAGTTACCAAGAAAATGTTGAAAAAGAAAAACAAAGCTGGGGGCATCACGTTGCCAGCATGGTACTGGCATCATGTGCCAGCAGGTTACTGGCACAAAAACAGACACATAGACCAATGGAACAGAGTAGAGAGCCCAGAAATGGACTCTCAACTTTATGGCCAAATAATCTTCAACAAAGCAGACGAAAATATTCAATGGAAATAAGACAGTCTTTTCAATAAGTGGCGCTGGGAAAATTGGACAGCTATATACAGAAGAATGAAACTTGACCATTATCTTACACCATACACTAAGATGAACTCTAAATGGATGAATGACCTCAATGTGAGACAGGAATCCATCAAAATCCTAGAGGAGAATGTAGGCTGTAATCTCTTCAACATCAGCCACAGCAACTTCTTTTAAGACACATCTCTAAAGACAAGGGAAACAAAAATGAAAATGAACTTTTGAGACTTCATCAAGATCAAAAGCTTCTGCACAGTAAAGAAAACAGTCAACAAAACAAAGAGGAAACCCACAGAATGGGAGAAGATATTTGCAAATGACACTACATACAAAGGGCTGATATTCAGGATCTATAAAGAACTTCTCAAGCTCAACACCCAAAAAACAGATAATCAAGTAAAAAAGTGGGCAGAAAACATGAGCAGACACTTCTCCAAAGGAGACACACAAATAGCTAACAGACACATGAAAAAGTGTTCATCATCATTAGCCATCAGGGAAATTCAAATCAAAACCACATTGAAATAAATACCTTACAGCAGTTAGAATGGCAAAAATTGACAAGGCAAGAAACAACAAATGTTGGAGAAATTTTGGATAAAGGGGAACCCTCTTACATTGTTGGTGGGAATGCAAATTGGTGCAACCATTTTGGAAAACAGTGTGGAGGTTCCTCCTGAAGACTATCTTAAGTTATGTTCTCCACCATACCCATAGGTGGTCTTGCCAATTATTTTTCAGTAATTCCCCTAAGAGACACCACAGAAGGTGTCACACATGCCACACACATAATATAATCTTGTTCTTGTACTGTCCACTAATTAAACCCTATAGCCAATGTCCCAAAATGGGATTTGATATCAGTGAACTTGTTTCATTTTACTCAGGGCTTACAGATTTTTGTTGTAATGCTGGTTTTAGCCTTGTTTGTAATCCTCAACATGACTTTGGAGCCATAGCCTGCACATTGAGAATTAAGGGTTCTATTTCAGGTTCTGCCTCTGGCCATGGTCTTCATTTGAACTTGGGTAAATCCAGATCTCCTGGAGAGCAAGTTGTCCAGACAGAGAATCGTTAGCTGTGGTTTACCTTGGATTTGAAATGTTTCCCCCCAGTGATTTATGTCTTTGACATGGTATCATTTTATATAACCCCAAATAAAGACTCAGTTATTTCCCTTGGCCTCTTCAAAATCACCAGAGCTGCTTACTCCATATATTCAGGTTTTGCAAAATTCCCTGGGATGTATCCCCTTATATGTAATAAAGCAGGCTCTGCTTTGTCGATTAGCTTGGTGATCATTTGGGCCTCTTTTGGGATTTCAGAGCTTACACTCTCATAGTTAAATATGCCAAAACTGACAGATAGAAAATATGAATCAGCTCTTTAGAACAGAGAGGGTCCCTGAACTCACTTCTTAGAAGTTCAGCTCTGAGCTCTGCATCTTTCCATAATGAGCTATTCATTGTTTATGCACCTCACCCACTGCTCCATGCAATACATGTCCTCCATAATACCCACCACCAGGCTCACCGAATCCCCCACCCCTTTATCCTCCAAAACCCTCAGTTTGTTTCTTAGAGTCCACAGTCTCTCATGGTTCATCTCCCCCTCCGATTTCCCCCAACTCACTTCTCCTCTCCATCTCCCAATGTCCTCTGTGTTATTCCTTATTCTCCACAAGTAAGTGAAACCACATGATAATTGACTGTCTCTGCTTGACTTATTTCACTCAGCATAATCTCCTCCAGTTCCATCCATGTTGATACAAAAGTTGGGTATTCATCCTTTCTGATGGAGGCATAATACTTCATTGTATATATGGACCATATCTTCTTTATCCATTCATCTTTTAAAGGGCATCTTGGCTCTTTCCACAATTGTGGACATTGCTGTTATGAACATTGGGGTACATATGGCCATTCCTTTCACTACAACTGTATCTTTGGGGTAAATACCCAGTAGTGCAGTTGCTGGGTCATAGGGTAGCTCTATTTTTAATTTTTTTTTTTTTTTTGAGGAATCTCTATAGTGTTTTCCAAAGTGGCTGTACCAACTTGCATTCCCACCAAGAGTGTAAGAGGGTTCCCCTTTCTCCACATCCTCTCCAGCATTTGTTGTTTCTTGCCTTGTTAATTTTTGTCATTCTAACTGGTGTAAGGTAGTATCTCAATGTGGTTTTGATATGATATTTGTGCAAAGGAAACTATGATGCTACTGAGTGTCTGATCTTCCCTATACACTCTAAATGACAAAAAGTTAGTGTAATCCTTAATAAGCTTCCAAAGAATTGTAATAGCATTGTCTCTTGTGTATGTCTGTGGAAGGGTGAGTGAGTATATTACTGAGGCAGTTTATATATAGAAGAGATACAAGAAGACCAGATAATTTGGACCATCATGATACTTTCCTGGTGCCTGGACAACTATAGATAATGGATTTTTTGATGCTTTGAAACTTTCATTATATGTTGGGATGGATGAATAACCCATAACACTGAGAAACAGGACTGTTTAAATAATAAATTTAAATAAATAACTGTTTAAATAATCTCTGCACCCAACGTGGGGCTCAAACTCACGACCCCCAAGATCAGGAGTCACCAGCTCTTCCAACTGAGCCAGCCAGGCACCTGGTAACAGTAGCTTTATTTTTTATTTTATTATTTATTTAGTTATTTATTTGTTTTTATTAAATTGATTTATTTATTTTCAGAAAAACAGTATTTTAAAGGAGCATGTTTTTACCTAGTGAATATGGGTGGATCTGTACATACTCAGGAATGACAGTAAAGTTAAAAAGCATTTCATATCACCCTTTCCTTTCCTGTTGTTTTTTATAAAGCTGTTTAAAAAAAAAAAACAACTCTTGGACTGCTTCAGTGAGGCCCATTCTTCCCCTCAAATGTCAAGCTTTCTTCTCAAAGCAGTATTTCTTGGATAAATGTAATTCAGATCTCTGACTATGCAATGTAGCGAAGTGGAGAGTTTCAGATAATTCAAATGGTAAATGAGGTTTTCCCCTCGATTATCCAAATATTTTAGGTGAATGTGTTAAAAAAAATTTGTCTGACATTATCTAGATCAAGAACTCAATTCTATATAGGTTGCCTGGGTGGCTCAGTTGGTTAAGTGTCTGCCTTCAGTGCAGGATCCTAGAATCAAATCCTGAGTTGTGTTCCTCACTCGGTGGGATATCTGCTTGTTTCCCCATCCCTCTCCCTCTGCCCTTTCTTCCTGCTTGTGCTTTCTCTTTCTCTCTCTCATGCTCTCTGTCTCTTTCTCTCAAATAAATAAATTATTTTTTAAAAAAGAACTGAATTGTCCATATTACTTTACATAAGCAGAGGATGTATATATCTTTTGTTAGGGGTTATTAACCATAAAAACCCCAGAATTGGCATTTCAATTCATTTTTTATTCCCATTTCCTGTAGAAAGAGAATTCAGCAAAGCATTCTGTGTTCCTTCTTTACCCCCTTATATTCTCAGAAGAAGCTGCTGTTGCTTTGGCCAAAATACAGCATTTATTTGCTGATTGGGGGACATTTATGTCCAAAGTTAGCTGAGCTGTGGGAAGGTTGAACTTCTTGGAATACAAGGGTATAAACCATGGTTTATGGTCCTGTGAGGCACCGTGAACAGAACACCCTTGTTAGTCTGTAAGCACAGACCCTTGGTTTTCCACTGACTACAGCCTAAAACCAGAGGAGGCTACTGTGACTTTAAGTACAACTGAAGTGGGTAGACTAAGCCAGGCCTTTACACACAACTTGCATAAAGCCAGGAGTCTCTTCTAGACTTCTTCAACGATCTAGAGACTCACTACCTATATATGCTCACTTATCTGACTAGTCTTTGGGCTTAACTAGGGAATGAGGGACACAGTCTTGGTCAAAAGGACATGTCTGGATTCCTCCATTCTTGATGTTTGACCCAAACCCCATTCACTCACAAAGACTTAACTGCTGGCACTAAGTTAAGGAGCAAGCTGTCCTCTATGCTTCCTGCCTTGGGTAAACTGCCATGGTACAACTTTATACTGTCCTTAGAGCTCTGCTAACAGATGAGAGAACTCTGACAATGATGCAGTTGGGGGCACCACATCTGTGATTTAAGTCTCGGTTTTAAAATCTTTAGTGGCTCATGATCTAAAATTTCCTTTGTTATCTAGTCCCTGTCGACCATTCCCATCTTATCTCTTACCACTGCTTGCCTTGTACTTTATATGCCAGAAATTCTAAACCACCCAAATTCTCCATAGTCACCAAACAAATCTGTGGTATTTCTCGCCTTTTGATTTTTAAGTGTTCTTTCTATCTGAAATGCCTTCTTTCCAGTAAATGCTCAACATCTTCCTCCTGCATCCCCCTTTATCTCTTAATTTTTACAACACTTTTTTTGTAATTTCCAAAGATAGTCGTCCCTGAACCTGGTCAATCAAGCCTCATCCCTGTTAGTGAGTGTACACATGATACACTGTCTTGTGATACATGATAACTGCCTGACTATATGACTGTTTTCCCCCATTAGACTGTGAATTCCTTTAGAGCAGATACCAAGTCTCTTTTACCTTTGTTTTTCTGATGTCTGTCTCAGAGGCTGGAGCATAGTAGGCAATCAAAATAAATGCTGAGTATGTTGAGTGAATAAATAAGTGTTCCCATATAGGTAGTAGACAATGCTTTTTGGTTAGGAGTTGTATTTAATGGTGGGCAGAGAATAAACATCACAATAATAATAGTTGTGCTCTATCTAAGCAGCTATTATCTCATAAGTGTTTTTAATATGTATAACTTGCAATAATACTATGATAAAGATACCAGAATTATTCCTATTATGATTATGATAATGATAGCAATTATGAAAGAATTTAAAATAAAAAACATAAGAGAACCACATAAGAAAGAAGTTAAGTGACTTTCTTAAGATCACACATAACTGAGGTGCCTAGGTGGCTCAGCCACCCAGGAGCCTGTTTCTCAGTCTCCTCCCCACTAAGGCTCTCTCTCACTGTCTCTCTCTCTCAAATAAATAAATAAAATCTTCAAAAAGAAAAAAAAAAAAAAAGGACCACACATAATCACAAAGAGTAGAGCCTGGAATTACTCTCCAATGCTAATCATAATATGTTAAATCAGTGACATCTTACAATTTGGAGATAGGTGTAGAAACTGGCTGTATTGGAGACCGATTGAAATCCCCTTAAATGCAATTAGACTTTGAATTACTCTGCAGGGAAAACTCTAAAGGCAATAGAATCAAGAAATACTTCATTTCAGTTTGGGGCTGGCAGAGTCCATGTACACAGGGGTCCAAAGGCAAGAACAGCTTTTTAATCTGGCATTAAACTATCAGAAATTTCTTCTAAGAATTATTACTGGGAAGAGTAGTTGATGCATAATACTGCCCCTAGAGTATTGCTTGGTCTTGATGTGCCTTCCGAATCATCAAAGAAAATTGAAATTGTGCTCATTTTAAGTTTACTATTGCCTGTCTTACTGTCTTCAGAGCTTTTGTTAGTAACCTCTGAATAACAGGTCCTCTAAACTATCTTAAATATTTTAATAACCAGAACCCCCCCAAGAGAAAATTTATTATTATTTCAAATCTGGTTATTTTTCCTTAAAATATATATAGGTGTTGATGTAATTTCTAAAATGTAAATTCTTAAGAAAATAGGAGTTCATAGTAGCTTTTGATTATTATATACTTTTCAATTAATGGATAATATTTTCTCATTTGTAAGTATTTACCAAGCACCTACCAGGTGTACAGGCATTGTGTTGGGTACTGGAGTTATAGGTATACTCAAAACAGATACAGTTCCTGCCATTCTGTAAGGAGAGATTCCATGAAAGTCTTTGATTTTAAAGAACCAAATTCTGATTCCCAAAGATGAATGAATGCTATCATGGTTAAGCCGAGGACTCCATGGTTAAGACCAAGTACAGAAAAAGAGGTGGGGCAAAGATTAACAAAACAGGAAACAACAAATGTTGGAGAAGAAAAGAAAGAGGAACCCTCTTATACTGTTGGTGGGAATGTAAGCTAGTACAGCCACTTTGGAAAATGGTGTGGAGATTCTTAAAAAAAAAAAAAAAAAAAGAAGTACCCTATGACCCTGCAATTGCCCTACTGGGTATTTACCCTGAAGATACAGATGTAGTGAAAAGAAAGGTCATGTGTACCCCCAATGGTCATAGCAACAATGTCCACAATAACCAAACTGTGGAAACAGCCAAGATGCCCTTCAACAGATGAATGGGTAAAGAAGATGTGGTCCATATATACAATGGAATACTATTCAGCCATCAGAAAGGATGAATACCCAACTTTTGCATCAACATGATTGGGACTGGAATAGATTATGCTGAGTGAAATAAGCAGAAAGAGTCAATTATCATGTGGTTTCACTTACTTGTGGAGCATAAAAAATAACACAGAGGACATTGGGAGATGGAGAGGAGAAGTGAGTTGGGGGAAATCGGAGGGGGAGATGAACCATGAGAGACTGTGGACTCTGAGGAACAAACTGAGGTTTTTTAAAGGGGTTAGGGGTGGGGGGATGGGTGAGCCTGGTGGTGGTTATTAAGAAGGGCACATATTGCATGGAGCACTGGGTGTGGTATATTAACAATGAATCCTGGAACACTGAAAAAAGAAGTGCAGGAAAAAAGTGAGATTTGACGTGGAGACTGGGAGACAAGAAAGTGTAGTGATCATGTGGGATGGATAGTTAGGCAAGAGGCATGTGATCTTGTAATGGGAGACATGCTTTGTTCATATATTGGGGGCTGAAGAAGTTTAGGCATTATCCTATAGAATGGATGGAAAATAGAATTTTGTCTATATGCCAATGCACTGATAGTGTTTGCTTGTAGAACCACTTGGGGGCTTTAAAAGGCCCTTTCTGGATTTCAGCAAAGTAGTGTGAATGACTTTTGATATCCTCTGATTGTTGGAGGAAGAATGGAAACTCCAGTGAATGAATGTGTTTGCCACTCAATCTGTGAAAAATGGAAAACCATCAATCAATGAATATTCGTTGATCATCTTCTATCACTTGGATAGGGTATTGCTCAGGACTGGGCTTGGCACTATGGGAAATTAAAGACGTCTAACTGTCTATTGTCTGAGTATCTAAAATATTAGACATTGTTCTTACAATATAGCTGTGAAGAAGTTTATCTATGGGATAGCCAGATTTCAGTACAGTTTCAAGAAGAAATCTTGACTTGACTTTATGCATCAGGCTTTTATGTATGGAAAATATGTTAGTTTCCTGCAGGACAATCCAACAGCAATGATGGAGAGCTAGAAAGACTCTTGCAACATTGCTTAAACGTCTGGTGACAAGACATAATCAGGGCATTGGGGAGGGAGGTCAACAGACTGAAACTATTATCCAAGCAGGCACTCAGTATAGTGCTGGCCAAGCAAAGTGCACATGAAGAAGTATGGGTTACAAATTAAGTTTTTAGGGTCTCCAATTCCCTTCTCACTAAGAACCTTCAAGTCAAGGGTCCAAAGTGGAATTGGCTATGGATTGGCAGTTCACTTAGACCGCTGGAGAGCTGGGATTTATTTTCTTTAAAGTTTTCTCCAAGACATGTTTAATAAGCAGATGTAAACCTATATGTTCTCCTTCCAACAACTCTTGGATCCTTGTGTTCCTTGATGCTTGCAGTGCTTTCCCAGGGTGTCTTTAGCAACATAATCTTTAATTTTTTGAAGGATAAGGGCCTTTGGCTTGCATGCTTTCCCACCACCCTGTCAGTTATTACGTCTGTTTTCTTGAAATGTCTTGCTCCAAATTGTTTATTTATTATGGGCCTTGTGGTCAGCTGCAAACATAGTTTGCAGGTTTTTTTCAGTAACATTTATTGTTTTCATCTGATTGAAGAAAAATACATGCCAAGAGTTGAAAAATTGAAAAATACAGGGAGGTATAAAAATGAAAATTCAAATTACTCATAATTCCATCATACAGAGCTAATTAGTATTTACATTTTGGAATTTTTCTTTCAAGCTTATATATATATATATATATATATATATATATATATATATAAAATAGTGTCCATATATATATATATATAGAGAGAGAGAGAGAGAGTAAACATGTTTTCATGTCTTTGTAAACAAAGATTTAATGGCTATGTAATTTTGGTTTATTCTGATTTTTTTTTCATTTTAACTAACATCAGTACCTGTATCTTTATATTTCTTTAGGGATAATTTTTCATTAAAAGAATTAGAGTCTCAATTGTATAAATATTTTTAATGACTACTGATACAAATACACCGATTTAAATCTTCATAGACATGATAATGCTAGTGTTGTTTCACTATACCTTATTACAACTGTATATTATTAATTTCAATTTGAGAATTTAGTAGAACAAAATGGTTTTATTCTTATTTTAAATCCTATTTTTGGATTACTAGTGAATTTTATAACCTTTAATAGAGAAGTGATTCCAGAAATCTTGGTCCTTAATTTTCTGCACTTACCTTTATTTATATTCCATTGATGTTGAGTTCCTGGTTTCCCTAAGTAGAGCCTATGCACATTTTTTTGATCCATAAGACAGGTTAACTCTCTGCACTACATGTTTTCTCTTCACTCAACGATCATGTAGTCATGAAATATTTATTGAGAATCTACCATATTTTAGACATCTGAATCTGGAGGTAGAAAGATGAAATTTTTTAAAAATTTTTATTTATTTTAAAAATTTCTTTTCAGTGTTCCAGAATTCATTGTTTATGCATCACACCCAGTGAGAAAGATGAAATTTGAGGGTCCCTGGTCTCTAGAATCTCATAGTATAGAGTCAACACACACACATAACCTGAGAAATAAAATACAGTGTTTCAGTGCCATGCAATTGATACCTAGTCATTTTCTTTAGAAAGCTTAGACTCTTATTGGCTATACAAAACAGTATAAAATTTATTATAATATTACAATACAGTAAGTAAGGAACTACTTAAAATAGTGGCTAAAGACATGTCTCTGAAGCCACTGTCACATTCTGTCTTGATCACTAACTGACGGTACTCTGTGAATATGGGTAGGCAAATGAGCCATTTTGTTTATCAGTTTCCTTATTAGGAAAATAGAAACAATAACAGTGTTGTTTCATAGATTCATGCAAAGGATTTAGAACAAGACCTTGTACGTAGTGAGTGATCCATACATGTTTCATTTTATTTTAAGAGATATGATATAGAAAGCACAGTTTGTGCTACTGGAATGTGTAAGAGGGGTTTTTGATCTACACTTACAGAGCAGGAGTTGGGGTGTGTGTGTCAAGGAACCTGCCTTTGGAGAAAGAAGCATTTTCCTGAAATCTGAAAGACAAGTAGGCAGTATGACACCTTTGGAAAAGTACAATAGAGTTTTTAAGTGTATGAGAGTGTAGTTTCTATAAAGAGGGAAGAGCATGTGCAAAGCCTCAGAAAAAAGAGAATGAATGGCTTTCAAAGAACTAGATGAAGTTCAGTGTGATTGGAATATAGGGTCTGAGGGTCTTTCAGTTGTCTATTTTTGTTTACAAAACCACCTCAGAATTCAGTGGCTTTAAAATACAGTGGTTAGGAAAACAACGATTCAAATAACTGTGAAATTTTCATCAGAAACCATGAAACTAGAAAGGAGTGAAAAAACCTCTTTAAAGTGATGATAGAAAAGAACTATCAACCCAGAATTCAATATCTAGCCTACCTTTCAGGAATGAAAATGAAATAAAAGCTTTCTCAGACCAAAGAAAATGGTGAGAATGTGTCACCAGCAGACCTACTCTAAAATAAATGCCAAAGTAAGTTCTTCAGGCTGAAGGAAAATCATACCAAAAACCTGAAACTTCAGAAATGAATGAAGAATAAGAGCAATGGTAAATAGCTGGATAAGCATAAAAGACTTTTTTCTCATCTTAAAATTCTTTAAAACTTTGCATGACCATTGAAAGGAAAATTTATAACATTGCCTGATGAGATTTTCAGTATAAGTAGATGCAATATATATGACAACTATGACATGGAAGAGAAAAGTAAAGGTATCTATTTGTTTTGTAGGGTTTATAGCTATTACTTAGAGTGGTAAAAATTCTGAGCATCCTGTGAAAGGTTATTAGTCAATATTGTGATTTCTAAAAAATAATACAGAGATATGTCCATGAAACCAATAAAGAAATAACACAGAGGGCACTGGGAAGAGGACAGAAGTGAGCTGGGGGAAATCGGAGGGGGAGATGAACCATGAGAGGCTGTGGACTCTGAGAAACAAACCAAGGCTTTTAGGGGGAAGAAGGTGGGAAGTTGGTTGAGCCTGGTATTGGGTATTACGGAGGGCAGGTATTACATGGAGCACTGGATGTGATGCATAAACAATGAATCTGGGAACACTGAAAAAATAAAATAAAGTTTAAAAAAATAAAATAAAATGAAGTAATAAAAGTATTCAAATAATTTTTAAAAAAGGAAAGGTGAAAAAAGAATAAAAAAGGAGGGGGGACTAACAGGAAACAATAAAATAGACATAAATATGACCACATCAAGAATTGCATTAAATATAAATCAGTTAAAAGACAGAGATGGATTTTTTTTAAAAAGACACAATTATATGCTATCTATAATAAATTCACTTTAAATATAATAACATAGATAGGCAAAAAGTAAAATGATAGAAAACACATGTTATGTAAACACTGATAAAAAGAAAGTTGAAGTAACTATATTAATATCAAAGTAGACTTTAGAAGAAGCAAAGTTGCTAGGGGTAAAAAACATTTCACAATGAAAAAGAGGTCAAGTCACTAAGAAGACATAACAATCTTAAACACAAACATGACAAAAGCAGAACATTAAAATACATGAAGCAAAAACTGATAGAATTAAAAGACAGAAAAATTCTCAATTATAGGAATCTTTAATATTTTACCTTTTAATATTTATAATAAATAATTAATAAAACAATTAAAAAGAAGGCACTGGAGGTGGGAGGTTGGGGGAGCCAGGTGGTGGGTATTAAGGAGGGCATGTATTGCTTGGAGCACTGGGTGTGATGCAAAAATAATGAATTCTGTTACGCTGAAAAGAAATTTAAAAAAAAAGAAAATAGCAAGAATATAGCCCACTTGAACAACACTATCAATCACTACATACCCTACAAGAAGGAAAGAATAATAAAAGAATTAAAAGAATAATAACAATGTTATGCCTATAAATTTCACATCTTAGATGAAATGAACCAATTCCTTGAAAAACACAAACTGCCAAAACTCATACAAGGAGAAATATAAAATACAAATAGTCTTGTATCTATTTTTAAAATTGAGTTTGTGAGTAAAACCTTCTAGGAAAGAAAACTCTAGGCCAGATGGTTTCACTGGCAAATTTTACCAAACATCTTAGGAGGAGATAATAACAGAAAAATAAAGATAATGGAACACTTCTCAACTTCTTTTATGTGGCTAATGTTACTCTAATGGCAAGATCAAGCAAAAATACAAGGAAAGAAAAACTATAGACCAAAATCCCTCATGAACATAAATGCAAAAATCTTCAACAAAAATATCTAACACATCAAATCCAGCCATATCTTTAAAAAAATGGTTATTGGGGTTTGTCCAGAATGGCAAATGGTAAGCCACCCATATGAAGCTACTAATCACAGAACTGGAAAGACATGTACACAGTCGGCTTTCATGACCCATGTCTCAAAATTTGGTCTTGGTCTTTATCATAAGGAAATGTTTTGAAGCTTTTAAGCAGCAAGATATTTGGCTTTAGAATAATTCCTCTTGCTTCAGACTAGAAAATGGCTCAGAAGTGGGCAAGGTTAGAGCCAGAATGACCACTTATGAATTGCTCATTAACATTCCTAAGAAGTGGTCATGGCCTAGAGCTGGATTGTGAAGGCTGGAATAGAGAAAACGGACACTTGTAAACTATTTTTAAGATGCAAGCTCAATGGGGCACCAAATTGGCTGTAGGGTGTGAGGCAAAATTTGGGAGCCATACATTCCACCTAGGAAGGTCCTTGTCATTATTTTTGATAAGCACGGACACACACTCTTCATGGAAGCATTTTATTTTTTTGTAATTCCTCCATTCCAGTGACAATGGGTAGTTGTTAATCTATGGAACAACACTGGTATTTTTAAAAGCTTTACTCAAAATAAAACTCCAGCCCTTCGTGCTTTTTCAGTTAGCTGCATCTTTAAGGTTCATTACTGAATGCCTTCTTGCACCATGCACTATTCTAGGTATTTGGGATATATTAACTTAATATAAATATATTCCTTTCTTTGTGGAACCTATATTCTAGCTGTGGGGTGAAGGGAAGACCGAAGATAGAGAGTAAACATAATATGAAAGTAAGTGTTATAGAATGGAAGAAAGTGAAGAGTGGTTTATAAAACAAAAATGTGGAGCAGGTTAAGGAAAGTTCAGGAGTGATGTTGAGCAGGATTGTAGAATTAAATATGGTCGTTATAGACAGACCCACTTAAGCAGTAACACTTGAACAAAATCTTGGGGAGATGAAAAAGCTACCATTAGCCACTTTATTCCTGCCATTGAGATCAAATATGTCCCCCCATGGTATACGTGTCTCAACTACATTTCTGTAGTCATTGTGCTGTGTTACAAAGACAAAATTCTTCCCTCACTCTCCCAATTTTCTATGACCTATCAGGAAAGCAGAGTTAAGTGCATTTTTTCTATTTCTTTGGTATTCTGAGCACACTTTGACAAAAGAACTGTCCCTAGAGAGTCATGGGTGCCTCCTTCCTTGGCTAGTTTTCACACTGAACTGAGAACCCCTCAGGGATTTTGACTGTCCTATTTAATTTTTTTTTTAAGATTTTATTTATTTATTTGACAGCGAGAGATCACAAGTAGGCAGAGAGGCAGGCAGAGAGAGAGGAAGGGAAGCAGGCTCCCTGCTGAGCAGAGAGCCCAATGCGGGACTCGATCCCAGGACCCTGAGATCATGACCTGAGCCAAAGGCAGCGGCTTAACCCACTGAGCCACCCAGGCACCCCTGTCCTATTTAATTTTATATTCCAGTGCCTGTAGCACACCTGGCATACAGGAGGTATCCAACAAATATGCTTCTCAAGAATTGATAAATAGAATAGTCTAAAGAGTTTTTCATTGATAAGTAATGCCAAAATTTGAAATGAACTCTAATCATAGGATTTCATAGGAAATGATAAGTTTAATTGTCTGATTTCATTATCATGTCTTTGTCCCCTTCATGTGTTTTTGTCTCTTCTGTTTAAGCAGCTATGAAATTGCAGATCAAAAATAGTATTCAAGTCTATGCCTGTGTGTAAAAAGCCCATTGTTGTGCATGTGTTTTTGTGCTATTAAACTAATACTAGATGTACATTTTCTTTGGCAAGAAAGAGAAGAAGCGCAATTGTTTTGTCTGGGTACCAAAGTGCTAGACACTTTACCAGTGCTTAGTTAGAGAGACCATCCAGAAGTTAGAAATATTTCAAAACATTTTGTTCTTTTTTTGAGAGGGAGAGAGTACATTTATGAGTGGGGGCAGGGGCAGAGGGAGAGGGAGAGAGGAAAGAGACTCTTAAGCAGGCTCCATGCCCAGTGTGGATCCTGATGTGGGGCTTCATCTCATGACCCTGGGAGCATGACCTTACCCAAAATAGGCAGATACTTAACTGACTGAGCCACCCAGGCACCCCTAGAAACATTTCTAAAACTAAAGTAAGCAGTGATGTTTTTGTTTATTTATTTTGTGTCTTCTTTTTGAAGGGGAGGAAAAGGAATAAAGAACTTTTTAGCAATGACTGAATTGCTTGAACTACTTATGGTAGATAGGGTTCATCTTTTGTGTTTTGACCTTCAAAGATAGAAATTTAATGGTGCTATGAAATGACAAAACCCACACACATACACCCATGCACACAAGTACTAATGAGGACTGGGAAAGAAAATGTAAAGACAGGACAACTTGAATGGTGGCTGCCACAAGTACGTATACTGGGCAGAGGGATTGGCTGACTGTGGATCTGATATCTGTTAGCAGAGCATTTTATAGGTCTTAAGAAAGCATGCCTAAAGCATCCATTAGGGACCAAGAAAACATTTCTCTTGGAGGAGGAGATTGTATGCCATGAGCACTCCTAGTGTTGTCAGAGTTTCAAAGGAAAAAAAGAAATGTGAATGAATGAAGAAAAGTCTTAGAGTTCCACATAAAATAATTCTTCTGAGGAATGGTCTGAGGAATTAGTTCCAAGATGAATAGTGAAATATTGATTCTTGGTATCTTAATGGAGATTCCACATCAACACTGTTCCAGCAATCAAGATATCCATTTATAGTCAAGTAGTCTTCACTGACTGCTCTGTATTACCAGGTACTAGAAGCTGGGAAACACAGAGGTGCATAGGACACATTGCCACCCTCTTGGAACTCATAGTAAACAAATGAATTACAATATAAAGTACAAAATGCCAGGATGTGATTATGAACATAGTGCTTTAGGACTGCCAGAAGTGGCAACCACCTTTGACTGTGGGATCCAGAGAAGACTTCAGGAAGGGAGATGTACATTGATCTCTATCTTGAAAGAGTGGATATTGGTCAAGTAAAGAATGACAAGAAGTTTGAGAAGGGCATTCTAGACTAAAGCAGCCTACCCAGGGCACAAAATGGTGAAAAGTCCTACTCTGATCAAAGAGTGATATGACAGTAATAATGTCTTAAGACAAAATGTGTGAAGAAAGTCAGTATGGGGGAAAGGAGATGAAAGAAGAATGGAATTTCAGGTACAAGGGGATGGAAAGTAGATTAAGGAAGCATTGTCATACCAGTTAAGGTGTCTGGAGTCTGAAAAGCATTGGAGGCATTTCCATAATTATCCTGATACTTGTCATTTATTAAATACTTAGTTTTCTAAGATAGGCCATATTTAGACATGACCTTTTAAAAGGTCAATCCCTAGTTTTTGGTACCTGACAATTAGAACTCTTTGACCCTAATGGGGGCAGAAGGTAGTGAAGGTAAGAAAACTAAAACCAATAAATGAAAAATTCTCTGATCCTCCCATTGACATATTGTATTCTTTGCTACAGATCTCAAGCTTTATGCCTTCCAAAAGTGCTAAAACCAGTCTTGTGTGTTGTGTGTACCCACTTTCATCCCTCCCATTTTCCCAGAATGAAAGTGGGAAGATGGAAATAATTTAGAACAGTGCTTCTTCTACTGTGGTCAGAGGACTGTGGGAATGCTATGGAATTTTTAATTGTTTTCTTCCTTCAAGGATAACCTTGAGAAAAATGACTTTGCCAGTTAAAAATAAAATGATCATTTTTTTCACGACAAATTAGAAGTAGGTGCATTACACGAATTTTCTTTTCTTTTTTTTTTAAATTTAAATTCAATTAGCCAACATATGGTACCTCTTTATTATTTGATCTAATGTTCAATGATTCATTAGTGTGTATAACATCCAGTGCGCATCACATCACATGCCCTCCTTATTGACTATCAACAAGTTACCCCATCCACCTACCCACCTCCCTTTCTGAAGCCCTCCATTTGTTTCCCAATCAAGAGTCTCTTATGATTTGTCTCTCTCTTTTCTTACTTTCACTTCAGTTTTCCTTCCTTTCCCCTATTGTCCTTTGTACTATTCCTTATGCTCCACATATGAGTTAAACCATATGATAACTATCTTTCTCTGACTGATTTTTTTGGGAAGATTTATTTATTTAAGAGAGAGAGAAAATAAGCAGGGGAGAGGGACAGAGAGAGAGGGAAAGAGAAACTCAAGCAGACTGACCTGATGCAGAGCCTGACTCGGGGCTCCATCTCAAGACCCTGAGATCAGATATTTCAACCTATTGCACCGCCCAGCTCTGTGAAATGAGTTCTTAAGTCAGAATTTTGAAAACTCAAGTCCATAGATTCAGAGGATGTTATAATAAATAAATCCTTGGGAGTCAGAAATAACTTTTTCCTTTAAAAGATGAGTCAGCAAACTATGGCCCGCATGTACATCCCACTTTTTACCTGCTTTTGTAAATTTAGTTTTACTGGAGCTTAGCTACAACCCAATTATTTATGTATTTTCTGTGGTTACTTTCTGGCTACAAAGAGTAGGCCCAAGAGAGAATGTATAGCCCAGAAAGTCTAATATCTTTACTATTTGGCCTTTTATAGACAAATTAGCCTATCCCTGTTTTCAAAGATGTTTTATATCACTGAGATTTAAGACATACTGACCCAGGCATCAAATGCTTATTAACTGTTCAGGATTAGAGTTATGTGGTTTTGAAATCTGTCATTCTGTGCACAGGCTTTGGACCCTACAGATCTTGTCTCACATCTAGGCTCTATCATTTTTTAGTCATCTGACCTCTGCTTTCTTACCTGTAAAAGGAATGAAATGAGGCATCTACTTCACACCAAAAACCCATGCTTACTCATGCCACTCAAATTTGGATATTTGGGAATTGGTTCCTGGACACAACAGTTTCAGTTGGTTGAGTAGGCTTTTTCTGACCTTGAAACAAAGCAACTTGCACTTTACAAAGTCAGTGGACTCAATGAAAGCCCAATGGCAAGATTTTACTGTTTTTAGTATGCCTGGGCCATATAAAAAGAACTCGAAATGATAAATCACAGGTTTATCTGTTACTATTGTTATCTCTAAGACCTATTTCTGTTTTGTGCAGAAATCCCTTACTAACTGAACTCTCATTACTCAACTATTTATCAAAAAACCCCCAAAATGGAATGCAAGTTGGTGCAGCCACTTTGGAGAACAGTGTGGAGGTTCCTTAAGAAATGAAAAATAGAGCTTCCCCATGACTCTGCAATTGCACTCCTGGGTATTTACCCCAAAGATAAAGATGTAGTGAAAAGAAGGGCCATCTGTACCCCAATGTTTATAGCAGCAATGGCCACGGTCACCACACTGTGGAAAGAACCAAGATGCCCTTCAACGGACGAATGGATAAGGAAGATGTGGTCCATATACACTATGGAGTATTATGCCTCCATCTCAAAGGATGAATACCCAACTTTTATAGCAACATGGATGGGACTGGAAGAGATTATGCTGAGTGAAATAAGTCAAGCAGAAAGAGTCAATTATCACATGGTTTCACTTATTTGTGGAGCATAACAAATAACATGGAGGACATAGGGAGATGGAGAGGAGAAGAGAGTTGAAGGAAATTGGAGGGGGAGATGAACCATGAGAGACTATGGACTCTGAAAAACAATCTGAGGATTTTGAAGGGGTGGGGGTGGGAGGTTGGGGGAGCCAGGTGGTAGGTATTATGGAGGGTACATATGGCATGGAGCACTGGGTGTGGTGCATAAACAATGAATTCTGTTATACTGAAAAGAAATTAATAAATAAAATAAAATTAAATAAAAACCCCCAAAATGAAAAAAAAAAAACCAAAAAAATGCCAGCATATATATGCCAGCAAAATTGTTTGACACATATGATTATGGATGAATAGCATCACAATGTTTTGCTGTTGCCTCTCAGTTGTTTTAATAAAGTTGCACCTCATTATTTCAACATAATAGGTGTTAACACTGTCATCTTCCCCACATGAAGTGATGATGTTGATGATGTCTCTTCAGGAAATGGAGAGCCTGTAAAGAAAGTTGGTAGGTCTGAGATGATTTGGGAAGTCCATTTACTGGAAGAAAGAGTGGAAAGTATAAAGTACTTTGAAGAACGATGACTGCATAAAAATACATTTATCATAATTTTGTCTACATCTACTATGAATACTTTTTTATGTGGGAGGAAATAGAAAGTTATTAAAGTACTTTTGGCTTATTTGTTCAGAAGTTCTTCTTAGAATACTGTATGACTGTTTAGTGACATTTAGAGATGTTTGGGGGTTAAAGGACAAACTGAATTATTATTATTATTAATTTTTAAAAATAAGGGACTAAAGGATGCCATTATCTGAATATTTGCTATCCAACAGGTTTTTGGGAATGGATAAAATTCAGGTAAAAAGGCAGGCTTTCTTTGGGGAATTTAACTCCTATCTTATTCCCACCTGTGAGCTTCTCCCTTGCTCACTATCCATGCTGCAAGCTTTGCACTGTTTTGCCAATCACATCCCAAGAACTAGAATCATCATCTGTTGTGGTGGGTGGGCCTCTGCTCTCCAGGTGCCAGCTGTTTCTGCCTGTTTGCCCGGGCTTCCTGGCATAGCCTGCTCTTTTATTCTGCAGATTCTTCTCCTTTCCTTTTCCAAATGTGTCTCCTTTGAAGCTGTGCGTGCCTAGGCAGAAATCCCATCCTTTAGTCAAGCAAGTTCAAATATGCATGCTTGCCTGTTCCCAACATTCCCTTTCAATATGTTCCTTCCATGGGTCAGGACATGCTGTGCTCTGCCATGGATTTCTCTGGTGTCCATTGCTTTACTGACCTACCACTGTTGTCTGCTGCCATTTCTTCAAGGTGCTGTTGTTCTGCACGTAGATCTGAACTCCCTCGAAGGTCCTATGACCAGGCCTGCTTTCCTACCTTCACACCTCTCAGTGTTGGTTCTGATTCCAGATCCCTGGTTTCCCAACTATCTATATCACCAGTTACAATGAACAGAGCAATGCCAAATTAGGGTCAGACACAAACCAGGCTACCTTTTTGGGATTTGTTTGCTTCTGTTCTCCTTTGCTGGTTCATTTTAAACTGATATGTCCAATATAAAATGTTGGATAGAGAAACAGGGGGTAGCCTGTGGGTAACATGATATGATATGTCTCAAGCTCTAATTTCTGTAATTGTAAGTCAGATGCAATGACCTCACTCATGGACCCCAATCATGCAAAGCCTCTTGGAAATCTAACTTTCTGTTTCTGCAGAAGCTTGGAAATCTAACTTTCTGTTTCTGCACAGTAGATGTGTGACCTGTCTGAGCCTCAGTTTTCTTTTTCATAAAGTGAGGGAGGGAGATAATGTCTACTTTAAAAGGCTGTTACAAAGATGTAAAGAATCTAATACAGTGTCTTGACCCAGTGGTTGCACAATGTCAAGTAACTGTGTCTATGCCTTTCAGTGACCCTAGGATTTCCCCCCACTGCCCCCAGCATTTACTTCTTATAACTGCAGTTGGCCCCAGATGTACAGGGGTGCCTGGTTATTCTATTTTGGAGCTCCAGAAATGAGACAGTAGTGCACCACAATGTATCTAAAGTAGAGCTTATTCAGATGTGGGAAGATCATACCTGTTTCCCTTATCAGGGTTTTTTTCCTCCCTTCTATTCTCCCCACTACTCTCTCTCTTTTGTCAGTGTTGAATGGTCTTATGGCTTGAAGCAAATGCTTTGTTCCAGACTTAGTTTTCCAATACCTCTGTAATGTTTCCTGCTTGGCCGTCTTGCCTTTCCAGCTAGAAAGGATTCCTTTGCCCTTTCACACAGAAAAGAAAACATGAACTTATAGAAAGAGTACCAGAATTGAAGTCAGAAGAAACCAGTACAGGATCCACACCTTTACCAGTTGACTGATCCTGGGAAGTAATTTTATTCTCTGCATGTTATTTTCTTTGACTCGCAGATTTTGAAAGTTGAAAAAGTCTATACAGCTATTTATTAAAAGTCATTTCTTTTAACTGGCTTCAAGCTTTGCATGTTCTTGAAAAATGGATAGAAACTCAATAATATACTTGTTGGTGGATGAATTGAAGAACACCTATGATGTTCTAATTCACTTGAAGTAATTTAAGTTGGATTTACCAAATTATGTGTTGAATGGAGAGGGAGGCTAATGCATGAGAAATATCTCGAATTCAAGGACCCCTGTCCATTCTTCTCAAAGTTTGGTTCCTTTCTTCCCTGTCCACACACCTTCCTAAGAGTGAATGAGACCTTTAGAAGCTTTATCCTTTCCTTCTCATGGTAGCCGTTCACCACTTGATGTTTTAGCACTCTGAAGACTAAAGAGTTGGGAATGGTTTTCCAAGTGGCACGAACCAAGTGAGCCTTTTCAGGGAGCTCAGTGGGTAAAAATTTCATCTGCCTTCTCTCTTTGTGTGAGGGAGTCCCCAAGTGTCTGACCTCTCCAGAGGAGCTACACCCCTCTCCCAGAACCCGCATCAATCCTGTCTAGCTTAAGGCTCACTCTGCATCCATTCTGCCTCCTTCCTCATCAATTCCCCCAATATTTCTCCACTTACTGCTTCACTGGTGGTCTGGGCTGTGTGGCCCAGATGTTTTCCCCAAGCGATTAGAAGGTTACTTTTCAAGTGTCTTCATAGAGCAGATGTTCCCATTCATACCCCACCCCTTGCACCCCCAATTGCTGAAAACTTTCTCTGCCCCAGAGAGCACATCGTGTTGCTGCTGTGTGTTTGATCAGGAGAGTACAGACTGGGAACAAGAGAATAGCACACTAATGACTGTTTGGCAGGCGAGCTCCTGGGTGTGTGTGTGTTCCTTCTCCCTTTGTTCCCATTACAGTTGTGAGCAGATGTTCTCAACTAGCCCATTGGCTGCTCTTTCTCTGGCCCCTTACACCAGTGCTTTATCCCAGTCCCCTGCTTCAGGCTAATCACAGTCTGCCCAAGACTGTAGTATCCATTCCCTTTACTTTGTCTGGCACTTTGCTTGTGCAGCCTGGGCAATCTCTATTAGGCAAAGAAACTTGCTCCTACCTCTAGAATTCAGTTACATATTGATTGCTCCTTACCCTTTGATTCACTTGAGTCTATTATTTTATCTACCCTCTCCTTCCCTTTCCAATCCACCTTTCCTTCCTAGCTCCAGCCCCACTGGAACTATTGTAGATCAGCCATGCTTCTCTCACCTCTAAGACTTTATGTGTGCCTTCTATTCTTTCTGGAGCATTCTCCTTTTTCTTTTCTTTTTGTGTGGTGAATTCTTTCTCATTCTTTAGCTCTTTGCTTAAGCATGACCTTCTCTCTGACCTCTGCCTGCCAAGCATAAGCTTCCACAGAGCTCCTGTGTTAATTCCAACTCAGCCTATTTTTCTATTCTATAATTTTTCTTATTTATTTATCCATTTTGTTATTAACTTATTTTGCAAATCTGAACAAGTATGATTTCCACAGTATCAAACAAAAGGCTTAGAAGAGACTCAGATTCCTCTCTCTCTCTCTACCTTTCTTTGACAGTGTTCATTAAGCATCTAGTCTGTGTTAAACACTCTGCTACATCTTGGAGTCAAAGACTAGACAGGAGTTGTCTTGTCCTCAACTAGGCAAGTCCTATATGCAGACTTCCAAAGTAGTATATGGTATTATACTGGCGAGATATACAGGAACACATGGAAAACTAACATACAATTAAAGTAGCAAACCATGAAGACAGAACATAGAAAGAAAATGGCAAAGCTAGATGGGAAAACAAATTGTAAGCAAGAAATGGTTGAGAGCAGGGATTGGCAAACTACTGCTCACCTGCCAAATTAAACCCTGCTGTGTGTTTTATAAATAAAGATTTATTGAAACACAGGCATGTCCATTCAATTAACATATTATTTATGACCTCCTTCACAGTGGGAGAGTTGAGTAGTTGTGGTATGTCCTCAAAGTCTAATACTTACTGTCTGGCTTTTTTATAGAAAAAGTGTGCTGACCCTTGGTCTAGAGCATGAATAATAAAAGTGGTCAAGAAAATTTTAGAAAAAATATAAAAGGATGAAATTCCTCAAATAAATTTTAAAGTGTATTATAGAACTACTATTGTAATCAAAATAGTATAATATTGATTTGCCAAAGGGTGAATGGCTCACTGGGAAGAAAATAGGAAGTTAAAAATAAATCATTTATAAAAGAATTTAATATATAATGAAGATGACATTTTAGCTCTATTGGGAACATACTTTATTTGTAAATAATGTTATAAAATTAAGCTATTCATTTGGAAAAAAATATTTCCACTAGATTTTTAATATTCCTAACCTACCTCCTCCTCCTCTCCCCAAAATAAGCAATGTATCATTGTTTTGCAGTCAATACTTATCTCTTTTCTTATCATTGTTTCTTGTTTAACACTTCTTTCTAGGTTCATTTTTTTATTACTATGTTATAGCCTTTAGCAAATCTTTCTGTTCAGGTGTGTACCTAGTGAATTTTCTGTTTTTACATGTAAAAAAAATCTTTATTTTACCCATAGTCTTGAATGGTATCTTAGCTAATTATAGAGTTCTGCTGTCACAGATCATTTTCCTTATAACTTCAAAGACATTATTTCATTGTCTTCTGACAAATTTTAGTTCTGACAAGAAATTTTCTACAGATCTAATTATGGAACTCATTCATCTATTAAAAAAAACTATCTTTTGGTTTTTCTATCTTTTAATACATTTTCTTTGTCTTTGACACTCTACAGCCTCCCATAGTGTGTTGAAATGAATATTTTATGTCTTTCTTCAATTTTAGAAAATTCTTGGTCATTATTACTTTAATAACCACCTCTCACCCATTTCCCCAGTTCTCTCTACGGAGCTCTTTTAGACATTTGAGTTTCTTGGAATGCATCCATTTCTTCCAGATTGTCAAATTTGTTGGCGTAGAGTTGCTCATAGTATGTTCTTATAATAGTTTGTATTTCTTTGGTGTTAGTTGTGATCTCTCCTCTTTCATTCATGATTTTATTTATTTGGGTCCTTTCTCTTTTCTTTTTGATAAGTCTGGCCAGGGGTTTATCAATTTTATTAATTCTTTCAAAGAACCAGCTCCTAGTTTGGTTGATTTGTTCTATTGTTTTTTTGGTTTCTATTTCATTGATTTCTGCTCTGATCTTTATGATTTCTCTTCTCCTGCTGGGCTTATCTCACTCTTTGTTTTATATATTTTAATAGCACTAACATGTTTTCCAGCTCTGGGTGATTTTCTCAGACCTGTTTTCCAATTTGCTAGCACTGTTTTCAGCTATGTCCTCTCTGTACTATTGCTTAACCATCCATTGTGTGGGGGTGTAGGTGTGTGTGTTTAATTTCAGTGACATTTTCCATTTTAAAAATTTTTATGTTTCCAGAGAATAAGAAGAAGAGCCACAAGCTGGGAGAAAATATTTGTAAAACATATTATTTAAAAAAACCCTGCTATTTAAAATATACAAAAAACTCTTAAAACTCAACAATAAAAAAAAGAAACAATCTGAGTTTAAAATGAGCAAAAGACTTGAACAGATATTTCACTAAAGAAGATGTAAAGATAAAAAATGATTGTATTATAAGATGCTCCACATCACATATCATCAAGGAAATGTGAATTAAAGCAACAGTGAGATGCTTCTATGTAACTATTAGAATGACCAAAGTCCAGAATACTGACCGCACTAAATGTTAGCAAGGATGTGGAGCAACAGAAACTGCATTAATCATCAACGGGAATACCTATATAGTCACTTTGGGAGACAGTTCTGCAGTTTCATAGAAAACTACAAATATTCTTGCTATATAATCTGGCAATCGTGTGCTTTGATATTTACCCAAATAAGTTGAAAGCTTACGTCCATTAAAAAAAGCTGCACACAGATATTTATACAAACTTTATTCATAGTTGCCAAAATTTTAAAACAACCAAGATGTCCTTCAGTATGTGAATAGATAAATAAATTGTGGTACTTTCAGACAATGGAACAGAATGAGAGAAGATATTTGCAAATAACCTATCTGATAAGGGGTTAGTACCCAAAATACATAAAGAATTATAAAACTCAGCACTCAGAAAATGAATAATCCGATTAAAAAATGGACAGAAGACATGAATAGACATTTTTCCAAAGACATACAGATGGACAACAGACATATGAAAGGAAGCTCAATATCACTCATAATCAGGGAAATACCAATCAAAACTACAATGAGATGTCACCTCATACCCTTCAGAATGGTTAAATCAACAACACAAGAAACAATAGGTATTGGTAAGGATGTGGAAAAAGGGGAACATTCCTGTACTGTTGGCGGGAATACAAAATGGTACAGCCAGTATGGAAAACAGTATGGAAGTTCCTCAAAAATCTGAAAATGAACTAACCCATGATCCAGCAATTGTACTACAAAGAATACAACAATACTAATTCAAGGGATACATGCATCCTGATGTTTATAACAGCATTATTTATAAGAGCTAAACTATGGAAATAGGCCAAATGTCTACTGAAGAATGGATAAAGAAGAGATTTATCCATAAAGAATGGACAAAGAGAACAGGTATATTATTCAGCCATCAAAAAGAATGAAATCTTGTCATTTACAATGGCATGGATAGAACTACAGATTATTATGCTAAACAAAATAAGTCAATCAGAGAAAGACAAATACAATATGATTTTACACATAGGTGGAATTTAAGACACAAAGCAGATAGGTATGGGGAAGAAAGAGGAAAACCAAGAAACAAGACTCTTCACTATAGACAACAAACTTTTTGGTTCCCAGAGGCGATGGGGATTAAGGAGTACAGTTACTGCGATGAGCATCTGGTGATGTATGGAATTGTTGAATCACTATATTGTACACTTATGCTAATATTATGCTCATGTTAACAGACTAGAATTTAAATAAGAACTTAGAACAAAGAAATGAGACAGGAAGAGACCTGAAGGAAACTCAAATGTATATTACTAAGTGAAAGAAGCAATCTGAAAAACCTAGAAACTATATGATGCCAATTTTATGACATTCTGGAAAACAGTTCAATCAACAATGGAGACAGTAAAAAGAATGATGATTGATACAAGTTGGGGGGAGGGAGGGATTAATAGGTGAGACACAGAGGATTTTTAGGGCAGCAAAACTGATCTGTATGATACTATAATGGAGAAGACATGCCATCCTATATTTTTCAAAACTCACAAAATGTACAACAACAAGAAAGAACTCTAATTTAAATTTTGGGTGAATTTTGAACAGTGAAAGGAAATAAAAAAAATAAAATAAATTATGGGTGATAATGATGTACCAGTGTAGGTTCATTGATTGTAATGAATGTACCACTCTGGGGCTGGATGTTGATAGTGGGACAGGCTGTGGGGCAGATGTCCATGGAACAGGAATTTTTGTTTCACATAACAAGGGATTTCAAAGTAAGCTGTACTGCTTACTTTGAAATGAAGTAAGCTTACTGCTGTACTGTACACTCAAGAATGACAGAATGTACAGCCACTCAAGAATGTCACCCATGATCCTACTCTATTATGTCTTTCTACTCCACAATCTTTTGTCCTCATTTTCACAAGATGGGTGTGTGCCTCCAAGCATTGTGCATACTTTTCAAACATTAAAAAAGGGTGAAAAAAAGAAGGGTGAAGGTCAAAAGGGTTTCCTTTAAGTGAGGCTTTGTCTTTTTACTGAGGGGAGAAAAAAAGGTTCCCCAGGAACTTCTGTTTTAATCTCATTGTCCTTGACTCTGTGTCACATTGGTTGCTGCAGCTGCAAGGGAAGCTGGGATAGTGGATATTTCTTTTCTGACTTTTGTAGTAGAAAAAGAAAAGTAAAAGAGAGATTAGGAATAGGTGTTAAGGAAGTCAATCTACAATATTTCCTACAGCTGTTTTATTTTTTAAAATTTTTATTATTTGTGTTAGGCACCATACTGTATCTCATTAGTTTTTTTTTAATTTATTTTTTATTTATTTTCAGCATAACAGTATTCATTATTTTTGCACCACACCCAGTGCTCCATGCAATCCGTGCCCTCTATAATACCCACCACCTGGTACCCCGACCTCCCACCCCCTGCCCCTTCAAAACCCTCAGATTGTTTTTCAGAGTCCATAGTCTCTCTGTTTGTTTGTTTTATGTGGTGTTCCTTGATTCATTGTTTGCATATAACACCCAGTGCTCCATGCAGTACATGCTCTCCTAAATACCTATCACTGGGCTAACCCATATTCCAACCCCTTCCCCTCTAAAACCCTCACTTTATTTCTTGGAGTCCACAGCCTCTCATGATTCACCTCTCCCTCCGATTCCCTCCCTTCATTTTTCCCTTCCTTCTCCTAATGTCCTCCATGCTATTCCTTATGTTCCATAAATAAGTGAAATCATGTGATAATTGACTTTCTCTGCTTGACTTATTTCACTTGGCATAATTCCCTCCAGTCCTATCCACATTGATGAAAAATTGGGTATTCATCCTTTCTGATGGCTGAGTACTATCCCATTGTCTATAGATGTTTTTATACATCATTTATACATCATTAGATTTCTTTATTTTTGAAATACTGATTTGTAGGTTCTTTTTGAGTAGGGAATGTTTTCTTTGTGTAGTCACCCCTCCTTATCAATGGCCACATCTGTTCCCCATCTCCTAACTTAAAGAAGTAGGTCTATTAGTAATGGTACGGGATTTTGTGCTTGTGGTGTCATTATAGTTTTTACCTATCTAGTCACCAAGCTTGGATGACGTTTTTCATTTCTGGCAGTAAAGTTATGTCTGTGCCCTCCTCTTCCCTTGGACCTCAATGTCCTCTAAGCTTAGTGCACTAGACTGCAGTTGTCTGCAAATATTTTGGACAATTCTTATGATAGGAAGTCTAATTTTAATTTTTCATTTCACATGGAGCCGTTTTCCTCCCCATCAGCCCATAGGAGCCAAACTTCCAGACCCAGAGCCCAGTATGCCTATTTATTATTTAGTGTTTCTGTTCCAGCTCAAGTTCACTGAAATGTTTTTTTGTTTGTTTGTTTGTTTTTTGTTTTTAATAATAGTTCAGCTATGTTATTTTGGTTTTCTCCTCTTACACTTTGACCAGCATGTCTACATATTTCAAACACATAGCAAGCAAATGTTAATGCATGAACTGACCAAGCCAACTATGATTTTTTTCCTTGATCGCACATCTTTTTTTACATTGTTCTTTATTTGCCTATGTGTGCAATTAATCTTCATAATACATTTGCAAGATTCTTAAAGACACAGACAATGTCTTGTGCTTCCCAAAAGAGGCTTGGTAGAGGCTAGAGCTGAAATGTAAAGATAGATGTATGGAGGTACCAATCACTAGAGTTCTGGGTAGTAAAATACAGAGTACATGAAATTTTCCTGAATACATTGAATGGGAAATTGTAGGAGATAATTTAAGGATCCAAAGATTCCTATTAACTCTGTCTGGGATTTTAGAGAATTTCTATGATATCCTAATAATCACCTGGCCTAGAGATTTAAAGAAGCAGCCCTAGAATCAAACAGACCTGAGTTTAAAGTCCAATTCTGCTGTTATTAACCAGTGTGAATTTGGAAATAGTCCTTAAATTCTCTAACCCTCTGATCCCTTTCCAAAAAAAAAAAAAAAGATGTAATAATAGTACTGACCTCATAGGATTGTGGCAGGGATAAATGAGACAACAGACATAAAACTCTTATCATGGTGCCTGGCATATAACCAACCAGTTATAGCAGTTACTTGCTATTATCACCTATGAATTTTCTGGCCATCCATGAAAAGGAAAACATTATTCTTGTTTTTATTCTTATTTAATTATTTATTTTCCTAGACTAGAGATACATTATAACCAAGGTAAACATGGCTACCCCAAATAACCAAAACGCCAATTTTTTGTTGTAATCTGATCCCACAGCACATGTTTTCTTTGTACTTTTGATCATTGACTATTAACTTTGTAACAGGATTTTCTGAGAATTGCTATCTAGTTAAGGTCAAATTCTAATCAGTGTTGTGCAATTAAGAAGTCCCCTGCTTATTAAATTGAGAGGGCCAGTTTTAATTTCTCTTAGTCTGTCAGTCATTGTACACTTTTCTCCCCCATTTCATCATTGCCAATTCTCTGGTTTCTACCACCTTCCCTTCTGTTGTCATCCCCTGAAAATATTTGCATGTCCAATTGAACAAGTCTTCACCTAGTAGGAAAATGTTAACTGCACTGAAGCTGAAGATGAATGTATTGCTTCTAACTGTGCTCCCCTTTCAAAGTGTCCAAAGCCCTAACTAATGGCTTCAAACACACTTCATATACTTCGATCCAATACACACAGTAAGTTGTAGGACTTTATTTGACCATGAGATCACCCTGTAATTCTAAGCCATTTAAAGGAGGATTATTATGTAATTTGCCTTTTAGATACCACACCAGTAATTTACTCAGAAACTGAAATAATCATTTGCTTCTTTTCCTGCTCACTGTAGTACCTGTTATCAAAGAATTACAGTAATTATGAAATAACTGAAAAAATTATTTCTATCAAGTATGGCAATTAAGTAGGGAATGTGAAATGCATCCTTTGGTGGGACGTTTTCATAGGTAAAATATCTGAAATGTTTTGATTTGATTTTCAGAGTTAAAAAAAAGATCTAACTGAACACACTATGAAGAGATAAAATCATTTCACTTATTTTTTTTTACTGGTTTCTACACATTAGACTTGGTTTGATCTTTATTCTTTTGACTAATTTTTACCGCTTAAATCAGATCAAAAAGCCCCATATTTCCCATTCTACCTGAACTCATTTCCACTTCACCAAAATGTATGGTGACTGTCCACATATGGACTAGATCATTTAAAGTGGTGCTACAGTCTCCTATAATCTCCTGTTCAGTGGGTTTTTCAGATGTAAGTTTAATTTTAACCTTTATTACGTGTTCAAATGGATTTGATTGGAAACAGTTTTTAAAGATTGGATATTGCTCTTGGTGTTTGGTTTTGGTTTTTGGTTGTTTTGTTTACTAATCTATAAGTGAATCTCAATTTTTAATGTATGTCAAAGTCACCCAAGAAATTTATTTAAAAAATGCATATTCCTGTCCCAGCCCTGGAAGTTCAGTAAACATAGAAGCACCCCCAAGTGACTTTAATGTCTTTGCTTTTTTAAAATTTATTTTTTATTTATTTTCAGCATAACAGTATTCATTATTTTTTCACCACACCCAGTGCTCCATGCAATCCGTGCCCTCTATAATACCCACCACCTGGTACCCCAACCTCCCCCCCCCCGCCCCTTCAAAACCCTCAGATTGTTTTTCAGAGTCCATAGTCTCTCATGGTTCACCTCCCCTTCCAATTTCCCCCAACTCCCTTCTCCTCTCTAACTCCCCATGTCCTCCATGCTATTTGTTATGCTCCACAAATAAGTGAAACCATATGATAATTGACTCTCTCTGCTTGACTTATTTCACTCAGCATAATCTCTTCCAGTCCCGTCCATGTTGCTACAAAAGTTGGGTATTCATCCTTTCTGATGGAGGCATAATACTCCATAGTGTATATGGACCACATCTTCCTTATCCATTCGTCTGTTGAAGGGCATCTTGGTTCTTTCCATAGTTTGGCAACCGTGGCCATTGCTGCTATAAACATTGAGGTACAGATGGCCCTTCTTTTCACGACATCTGTGTCTTTGGGGTAAATACCCAGGAGTGCAATTGCAGGGTCATAGGGAAGCTCTATTTTTAATTTCTTGAGGAATCCCTAATGGGAGGAAGAATTTATAGAAGTTCTTCTGTAAAGGACCAGCTAGTAAATATTTTAGTGGCCATTATACTCCTCTCTGCTGCTGCATTGAGAAAGGAGCCATCAACAATATATAATGAGTGAGCATGGCTGTGGGCTGCTAAAACTTTATTTATAGTACTGAAATTTGAATATCATATGATTTTCATGTATCACAAAATATCTTTCCCTTTTTTATTATTTTTCAGCTATTTAAAAATGGAAAGACCATTCTTAGGCTTGTGCAAACACAGAATGAGCCAATTTGGCCTGTGGATGTTAGTTTGTCAACCCCTGTTCTAGAGAATGGGAGAGTCTTCCTTCTATTCAAGGCCAGTCCTTCCACTCAATCTAGACCCTATCCCTTCCTTCTTCTTCTGAGGTCTCACTAAATCTGACATACCCTTTCTCTCCTGCTCCTTCTTGTCTTCCTCATTCCTAGTTTCTCCTTAGAATATACACTTATCTCTCACTCCAAACTATGTTGTCCCTTTATCATCCTGCTTCCTACTTTCTGTTTCTCTTCTCATCTAACTCTAGAAGAGCAGTGTTGAGACTCAGCTTTTGCAAATTGGAAACCTGTGGACAAATCCGGCCTTTAGATTTGTCATTTAACCAGTGTAGTGTTGGGCTCCATTGTTTAGGAAACAAGATTGGAAGTCAGTGACCTCATTTAGAAATGGAAAAATTTCCCATCTCACGTCTCTTTTAATAAACATATTAGTTTATGATTTTCTAAAAAATAAAAAAGGAAAAATTTCATTTAAGAATCTAGATTTCTACTTTTTTTTTTTTAATTTGGAGATTGGGAAACTGAGGTAACATTCTTAAGAGGAAATGAGTATTGACCAGCAACTTTGAGTTAGACAAGTGCTCTCCACTCTAACATGGTCCACACTACTTTCTTTTTTTCAATTAATATATAATGTATTATTTGCTTCGGAGGTACAGGTTTGTGAATCATCAGTCTTACCCAATTCACAGCACTCACCATAGCACTTACTCTCCCCAATGTCCATTACCCAGCCACCCCATCCCTCCCACCCTCCTCTCCTCCAGCAACCCTCAGTTTGTTTCCTGAGATTAAGAGTCTCTTATGGTTTGTTTCCTTCCCCTGTCCCCTCTTGTTTCATTTTTTTCCCCTCCCTTCCCCCCACAACTCCCTGCCCTGCCTCTCAAATTCCTCATAGCAGAGAGATCATAGATAATTCTCTGACTGACTTACTTCTTTTAGCATAATACCCTCTAGTTCCATCCACATCATTGCAAATGGCAAGATTTTATTTTTTGATGTATGCATAGTATTCCATTGTGTGTGTGTATCACATCTTCTTTATCTATTCATCTGTTGATGGACATCTAGATTCTTTCCATAGTTTGGCTCTTAGATTCACACTACTTTCTATCATCTCCAGGATGATTTATTCTTGTGCCTAATCTGTGACTTTCTGGGCACTTCAGCTTGTGATCTTTGCCATAGCCAACTGGCCTGAGTTAAAGTGACTCCTGTCTAGCTTTCCTACCCCATCAGCAAACCCCTTCTACTTGCTAATAATTCCCAGCCATGCTGTCCTCTTTGTTACTCAAATACCCCAAGCTCATTCCTGCTTCAGAATCTGTATTTACTATTTTCCCTTGGCCTAGAATATTCTTTCCCCACATATTTGCATGGTTGACTTCTTATTATTTAGGGGTGAGTTTAAATGTCGTCTCTTCAGAGAAGTCTTCCATGATTCCGCCATTCACTTTGCTACTACTCTTTGCTCCATTTCCCTGTCTTGTTTTCTTCATCTTCAAATAATCCCCAAGTCATCTTTTTAAAAACTAATTTATCTATCTTTCTCCCATATCACTACTGAAAACTCCCATGTGCATTATATTACTTGGCATCTGTAGGTCTGGTTACACATTACTGAGTAAACTACCATAGTTTACCTATTTAGCCTATCTATTTGACCTAAGCGACTATTTAGATCTCCAATTCCTGGTCTTCATTCACCATAACTACCTCCTCACCTCCCATTTATTCCTTGGCTCACCACACTGTAGTATAATAGTAATTCTACTGCAATGACTCTTGCCCAGGTCACCAGTGACCTCCAAATTGCCTCATCTCTCAGTCGTTTTCTTACTGGACCTCTGCCTTGATTCTTACCTCCTATTCCTTTTTTCTTTTTTTTTTTTTTTTTTTTTTTCCCAATTTATTTATTTTCAGAAAAACAGTATTCATTATTTTTTCACCACACCCAGTGCTCCATGCAAGCTGTGCCCTCTATAATACCCACCACCTGGTACCCCAACCTCCCACCCCCCCCGCCACTTCAAACCCCTCAGACTGTTTTTCAGAGTCCATAGTCTCTCATGGTTCACCTCCCCTTCCAATTTACCCAAATTCCCTACTACTCTCTAACGCCCCTTGTCCTCCATGCTATTGGTTATGCTCCACAAATGAGTGAAACCATATGATAATTGACTCTCTCTGCTTGACTGATTTCACTCAGCATAATCTCTTCCAGTCCCGTCCATGTTGCTACAAAAGTTGGATATTCGTCCTTTCTGATGGAGGCATAATACTCCATAGTGTATATGGACCACATCTTCCTTATCCATTCATCCGTTGAAGGGCATCTTGGTTCTTTCCATAGTTTGGCGACTGTGGCCATTGCTGCTATAAACATTGGGGTACAGATGGCCCTTCTTTTCACGACATCTGTATCTTTGGGGTAAATACCCAGGAGTGCAATTGCAGGGTCGTAGGGAAGCTCTATTTTTAATTTCTTGAGGAATCTCCACACTGTTCTCCAAAGAGGCTGCACCAACTTGCATTCCCACCAACAGTGTAAGAGGGTTCCCCTTTCTCCACATCCTCTCCAACACATGTTGTTTCCTGTTTTGTTAATTTTGGCCATTCTAACTGGTGTAAGGTGATATCTCAATGTGGTTTTAATTTGAATCTCCCTGAGGGCTAATGATGATGAGCATTTTTTCATGTGTCTGATAGCCATTTGTATTTCTTGATTGGAGAAGTGTCTGTTCATATCTTCTGCCCATTTTTTGATGTGTTTGTCTGTTTCGTGTGGGTTGAGTTTGAGGAGTTCATTATAGATCCTGGATATCAACCTTTTGTCTGTACTGTCATTTGCAAATATCTTCTCCCATTCCGTGGGTTGCCTCTTTGTTTTTTTGACTGTTTCCTTTGCTGTGCAGAAGCTTTTGATTTTGATGAAGTCCCAGAAGTCTATTTTCGCTTTTGTTTCCTTTGCCTTTGGAGACGTATCTTGAAAGAGGTTGCTGTGGCTGATATCGAAGAGATTACTGCCTATGTTCTCCTCTAAGATTCTGATAGATTCCTGTCTCACGTTGAGGTCTTTTATCCATTTTGAGTTGATCTTTGTGTACGGTGTAAGAGAATGGTCGAGTTTCATTCTTCTACATATAGCTGTCCAGTTTTCCCAGCACCATTTATTGAAGAGACTGTCTTTTTTCCACTGTATATTTTTTCCTGTTTTGTCGAAGATTAATTGACCATAGAGTTGAGGGTCCATATCAGGGCTCTCTACTCTGTTCCACTGGTCTATGTGTCTGTTTTTATGCCAGTACCATGCTGTCTTGGTGATCACAGCTTTGTAATAAAGCTTGAAATCAGGTAAGGTGATGCCGCCAGCTTTATTTTTGTTTTTCAACGTTTCCTTAGCGATTCGGGGTCTCTTCTGATTCCATACAAATTTTTGGATTATTTGCTCCAGCTCTTTGAAGAATGCCGGTGGAATTTTGATCGGAATGGCATTAAAAGTATAGATTGCTCTAGGCAGTATAGACATTTTAACAATGTTTATTCTTCCGATCCAAGAGCATGGAATGGTCTTCCATCTTTTTGTGTCTTCTTCAATTTCTTTCATGAGTGTTCTATAGTTCCTCAAGTATAGATCCTTTACCTCTTTAGTTAGGTTTATTCCCAGGTATCTTATGGTTCTTGGTGCTATAGTAAATGGAATCGATTCTCTAATTTCCCTTTCTGTATTTTCCTTGTTAGTGTATAAGAAAGCCACTGATTTCTGCACATTGACTTTGTATCCTGCCACGCTGCTGAATTGCTGTATGAGTTCTAGTAGTTTGGGGGTGGAGTCTTTTGGGTTTTCCATATAAAGAATCATGTCATCTGCGAAGAGAGAGAGTTTGACTTCTTCATTACCAATTTGGATACCTTTTATTTCTCTCTGTTGTCTGATTGCTGTTGCTAGGACTTCTAATACTATGTTGAACAAGAGTGGTGAAAGTGGGCATCTTTGTCTTGTTCCTGATCTCAACGGGAAGGCTGCAAGCTTTTTCCCATTGAGGATGATATTTGCTGTGGGTCTTTCATAGATAGATTTGATGAGGTTCAGGAATGTTCCCTCTATCCCTATACTTTGAAGCGTTTTAATCAGGAACGGATGTTGGATTTTGTCAAATGCTTTTTCTGCATCAATTGAGAGGACCATGTGGTTCTTCTCTCTTCTCCTATTAATTTGTTGTATCACATTGATTGATTTACGAATGTTGAACCATCCTTGTAGCCCAGGGATGAATCCCACCTGATCATGGTGGATAATCTTTTTAATGTGTTGTTGGATCCTGTTGGCTAGGATCTTGTTGAGAATCTTAGCATCCATATTCATCAGTGATATTGGTCTGAAATTCTCCTTTTTCGTAGGGTCCCTGCCTGGTTTGGGGATCAGGGTAATGCTGGCTTCATAGAAAGAGTCTGGAAGTTTTCCTTCTGCTTCAATTTTTTGAAACAGCTTCAGGAGAATAGGTGTTATTTCTTCTTGGAAGGTTTGGTAGAATTCCCCAGGGAATCCGTCAGGTCCTGGGCTCTTGTTTTTTGGGAGATTTTTGATCACTGCTTCAATCTCGTTATTAGATATCGGTCTATTCAGGTTGTCGATTTCTTCCTGGTTCAATTTTGGTAGTTTATATTTTTCCAGGAATGCATCCATTTCATCAAGGTTGCTAAGCTTATTGGCATATAACTGTTCGTAGTAACTTCTGATGATTGTTTCTACTTCCTTGGTGTTAGTTGTGATCTCTCCCCTTTCATTCATAATTTTATGAATTTGGGATTTCTCTCTTTTCTTTTGGATTAGTGTAGCCAGCGGCTTATCGATCTTATTGATTCTTTCAAAAAACCAGCTTCTAGTTTCATTGATACGTTCTACTGTATCTCTGGTTTCTCCCTCATTGATCTCAGCTCTAATCTTGATGATTTCCCTTCTTATGTGTGGAGTTGGTTTGATTTGTTGTTGATCCTCCAGTTCTTTAAGGTGTAGAGACAGCTGGTGTGTTCTGGATTTTTCAATTTTTTTGAGCAAGGCTTGGATGGCTATATATTTTCCCCTTAGGACCGCCTTTGCTGTATCCCATAGGTTTTGGACCGAAGTGTCTTCATTCTCATTGGTTTCCATGAATTGTTTCAGTTCTTCTTTGATCTCCTGGTTGATCCAAGCATTCTTAAGCAAGGTGGTCTTTAGCTTCCAGGTGTTTGAGTTCCTTCGGAACTTTTCCTTGTGATTGAGCTCCAGTTTCAAAGCATTGTGATCTGAGAATATGCAGGGAATAATCTCAGTCTTTTGGTATCGGCTGAGTCCTGATTTGTGACCCAGTATGTGGTCTATTCTGGAGAAGGTTCCGTGTGCACTTGAGAAGAATGAGTATTCTGCTGTTTTAGGGTGGAATGTTCTGTATATATCTATGAGGTCCATCTGGTCCAATGTGTCGTTCAATGCTCTTGTTTCTTTATTGATTTTCTGCTTCGATGATCTGTCTAATTCTGAAAGAGGCGTGTTAAGATCACCTACGATTAGTGTATTCATATCAATATGACTCTTTATCTTGATTAACAGTTTTCTTAAGTAATTGGCTGCTCCCATATTGGGAGCATAGATATTTACAATTGTTAGATCATCTTGGTGGATAGTCCCTTTAAGGATTATGTAGTGTCCTTCTGTATCTCTGACTATAGTCTTTAGTTTGAAGTCTAATTTATCTGATATGAGAATCGCTACCCCAGCCTTCTTTTGAGTCCCATTGGCATGAAAGATGCTTCTCCACCCCTTCACTTTCAGTCTGCGTGTATCTTTAGGTTCAAAATGGGTCTCTTGTAGACAGCATATGGATGGGTCCTGTCGTTTTATCCAATCTGCAACCCTGTGCCGTTTTATGGGTGCATTGAGGCCATTCACATTGAGAGTGATTATTGATAGATACGTTTTTATTGACATCGAGTTACCTTTGAAGTCTTTCTTTCTGTAGACTGTCTCTATATTTCTGTTCAATTCTATTCTTGGGATTTTTCCTCTTTTATAGAACCCCCCTTAATATTTCCTGCAGTATCGGCTTGGTGGTTGCATAGTCTTTTAAGTCTTGCCGGTCTTGGAAACTCTTTATCTCTCCATCCATTTTGAATGTCAGTCTTGCTGGATAAAGTATTCTTGGCTGCATGTTCTTCTCATTTAGTGCCCTGAATATATCTTGCCAGCCTCTTCTGGCTTGCCAGGTCTCTGTGGACAGGTCTGACGTTATTCTGATGGGCTTCCCTCTGTAAGTAAGGAGCCTCTTTGCCCTGGCAGCTTTCAAGAGATTATACCTACAATTATAATTTCTCAATTTGACTATCAGGTGTCGTGATGTTTTTTTGGAGTGTATAATCTTGGGTGGAGACCGTTCAGCCTCTAGTACATGAACGCTGGTTTCATTCGCGAGATTCGGAAAGTTTTCATGAAGGACTTGTTCCACGACATCTTCTAGACTTCTTTCTTTCTCCTCCCCTTCAGGAATTCCAATAATTCTGACGTTGGAACGCTTCATGGCATCACTTATTTCCCTAATTCTGCTTTCGTGGGATCTAAGCTGTTTGTTCCAGGCTTCCTCCTGATCCTTTCTCTCTATCTGTTTGTCTTCCAGATCACTAATTCTATCTTCTGTCTCAGTTACCCTAGCTTTGAGAGAGTTTAGATTGGATTGGAACTCATTGAGAGCATTGTGGACCTCCTCCCTGGTAGCTTTAAGCTCCGCCCTAACATTGTGAACATCCTGTCTGGTCGCTTTCAGTTCGGCTCTAATCAATTCTGTTTGGTCATCCATGGCTTTCTCCAACCTAGCTATTGCCTGGATAATTGTTAGCCTGAATTCTCTTTCCGACATATTGTCTATGTTGATAGCCGTTAGCTCTGTTGCGGAAGGTCCATCCTCTGTATTTTTCTTCTGTTGGGCATTCCTCCTCCTAGTCATTTTGGTGGGAGAAGACTGAACAGATGTAGCTGGATGTATCAACTCTGGTGCAGTCAAGGTGCACCCTGGAACACTTCCTGATCTCCGTCTCAGAAGCCTCAGTCTGGGTGCAGAAGCTGAATAAATTCCCCCTTGGATGCTGGCAGTGCAGGTTCCAAGTTAAAGACCCTGGGGGCGCAGGATCTTTTGCTCGTCCCCAAAGCCAAGGCAGTGGCGGCTGTCTGGGAGCTCCTGACCGCCAGAGAGGTTCCAAGCAGCGATCGCACACTGAGATTTTGCCGCTGGCCGGGGCTGGGAGTGCCCGGCTTGCGCGCACCTCTTTTCAGAGGCGGCTGTGGGTCGGGCGCCGTCTGGGGCACTGAGAACGGGGTGCTGGTCCGTAAGCCGCAGGCTGGGCTTTTGCGCGCCTCTGTCCATGGAAGAGTTTCGCGGGCGCGAGGCTTAGACTTTGAAACAATGGCCCGGGTCAAGAAGCGCCCCAGGGCCTTAGAAACCCAGGAGAGCTGGAGCGACGTGCACGCGCATCTCAAGCTTTGTGGCAGGGCTAGCGCGCGTTCTGCAGACCGGCTCCCATCCCCTCACAGGAGCCGGAACCCCGCGCTCTGGGGCACGCTGGCGGCTTAGGGACCAGGAGCCGGTTTCTCCGCCGCACTCTCTCTGCCTCAGCGCCGGGGAGGCCGTCTGGGACCGGGGACTCAAGCCCCTGTCCCTAGCCGCCCCGATTCCCACAGTTTGCCCCCGCGATCCTTTGCTCTTTTGGAGTGCTTTCAACCAGTCTCCGAGTTAATGCTGGTCCCCAGACGCAGGGCACTCTCGCTCGTATCGGGGTATTACTTTTGCACCGGTCGCCTCTGGTGGCTCCCTCCCCCTTTTGTTTATCTTCCGATATCAGTCCGCTGTTCCCATTCCGCTTTACCTGCTCACTGGCGTCTTCTGCCCCTGTAGAGATCCAGACGTGTATAATTCTGATCTCAGGCTGATTTCATGGGTGATCAGAGTTCTTTGGTAGGTAATCAGCTCACTTTGGGGTACCAGCTGAAAAGACGCCTCTTCCTAGTACCCCGCCATCTTGTCCCCCCTCCCTATTCCTTTTTTCTAACATTTTCCTCAGATTCCATTCTCAGCCCACACCCCATACATTCTATGCACTCTCACAGAGTAATTGTGTCTAATTTCATAGTTTTGGCTACTATTTCTATGCAGTCACTTCTGAATTTATTTCCTCAGACCAGTATCTTGGAGTTTAATATGCGATATCCAAACCTCTGTTAGATATCTCCATGTGGGTGTCCTACAATAATGTCGATCTAAATATTGAACTCATCCTCTGTCTTAAATTGATTTCTCTGAAATATATACTCTTAGATGGAGATTTGCATGTAGGAAATATACTGGGAAGTTCTTTTGGCAACAGACCCCCATAAGAGGGATTGAAGGAAGCAGAATTGGGTAGAATAACTTGAACTAAAATATATTTGCAACGAAGACTTCTGATAATCCAATAGGAAGTTCTCAAGCTTTAGAATAGTCTGAATTGAGGGAATGGAGATAAGCTTTTGTGTCCTTGCATTGGCCAGTCATTTAAGGCAGGTTCTTCCCTAGGGAAGAATATATAGGGCTGAGACAGCTTGTTTAGGAGATGATAACTACGAGGGAGAGATGAATTTGTGAATTATCAGCAGATAATGCTCCTGGCAGGTATAGAATGACTGCCTCAGTACCAAAAGCAAGATCTGGATAGCTTTACATATATTATACCTCTTGAGATACTGGATGCTTTCACTTCCAATAAATTCTCTTCATGTAGGAATAGCCTCTCCCAGGACTGTGATTTGCCCTTATCCTGGTGAAACTTACAAAACGAAGAGTAGTGGGATGAAAAATTATAAACCCCTCTGCTCAGCTGATCTTGGCACTACAACAGACACTTCCAATATCCTTCTACTATCCATTCTGAATTCTCATGTCTTTGCAGTTTTACTCTTTAGGTGGCTTATCTGGAAAAGTGGCTCAGACCACCCTCTCTGAGGGATCTGATCCTCTCATCACAATGTTCTTGTCAGGCTTTAGCTGTTTTCCCCATCCATTTGGTGACAAAGTTGGATAGGATAGTACCAAGCATGTAAACCCATGCTGTGACTTCTGGGTATCAACTTGACAAAGGTGGAAAAGGAAAATAACATTTATTAATTTTTAGGGTCTGTGTTAATTATTTACAGGTATGATCATCTGGAAAATAGAAGACCTATATTGTTTATGTTTCACTTATTTTAAGATTTAACTGTTTTGGTTTGGATCTCTGCATCTAGCTCTCTTTATCTGACCAAAAAAAAAAAAAAAAAAAAGAATGTCCAATTTGGCTGTGAATAAAAATACCAGTCTTGCAGATAGCATTCTTTAGTCATAAAACATTTTGATTTTTCTTATTTATTCTGTATCCGCATATATGCAACAAATATTTGCTGAATTGAATTAAACCACTTTTAGAATTAAACCATTTTTCAACTCAAATATTAGGTAATTATTTGCTAACTGAGACTGTGGGCCTCCACGAACCATATATGGTTGCTGGAAATGGAGTTGGGCAATGGGACTAGGGTGACATTTAGTTCATATCCATCTCTACCTTCTATCATCTTCTCTGGGCTGGAATAAACTCTGAAAGTCTAGAGTGGAATCTTAATAACAGCAAAACAATCACTTGGAATCAGCTTGGATAATTCATCATTGTAGAAAACATACTCAGGACAGGCAAAGGGAAATGGAATTTGGCCATTCCTAATAATCATCCTTAGCTTAATAGCACTGCTTTAGTAAAGTCATGGAATGTTAGAATTGGAAAGGGCCTTAGAGACCATAAAGCCCAATCTATTCCCCTTACAAATGAGGACTATGAGACCTGGTAAGGCTATGCAAAGTTACCTAATATTTCGCAGTTAATCAGTGATAGAGTGAGACCCAGGAGCCAGTGCTCTGTCTTGGTCAGGAGGCACAAATTGAGTGGCTAATATATTTCAGACACTGATTGCAGAAATCAATCTCCTGACCTCTAGTCTTCTTTCTAATGGAAGACAGACATATAATCATATTTTCACATCATGGCCTAAGTGATAGAATACAGATTCTTGATATCATTTTTTGAACACTTGCTATGATCAGGATTTTTTTTTGATAATTTCCTATAGCTTAGTTCCTTTAACTGTCTTATAAATGACTTTATCTATTAATTCCTTTCCAATTCCTTGCTCTGAATAAGACTGGAATACACATTGGAAAGATTTCTCTAAGTGAAAATCCTTGTTCAGATTATCCCCTTTTATACCAAGTTTGAAGATATGTGCTGCCAAGACTGTTGGAGATAACCACACTCTTCTCCTACTGTGGATAGGTGCATAAGGGAATAATAAACAGCTAAGGAACCTTAATAGGACCAGTACTAGGGGAAATCTCTGTGATGGAGGGGAAGTTCTCCAGTTTATGATTTCTCTGGGGCTCATATAGGAGTGTTATAAGACCATAAGTTCATACTTAAAGCTGGTAAAGGGCCTTTTAATGTTTACAAGGCACACAGCAGAGTATTGATGGGAGTTTCTGACACCTAACCCATGAACACAACTTTTACTGCTTCGTAGGGATTGACTGATGAAAACTTATGACAATAAAAATTTACATTTTGGCAGTTCCTAAATACATCATTCTCATGTTCTAAAATGCTTCACAGGAAGGCGGGGCAATTAGTTATTAAAATTCAAGGAATTTTAATGACAGCAGAATCAAAAAGCCAAAATTTACTTTGAGATTTTTACTGATCCACATAGGGAAAAATGTGTTCCCTGTACCCTCAACCATTCCAGTGGGCTGATGTCATCTCAAACAAGAAGGGCTCAGGGAGTTATGGTACAACAGTCTGCATATTTTTAATACTTATTTCTACCAACCATACAAATGTATGACAAAATTAGATAAAAAGATGAGCATGTTTAAGAACTCCATAAACTCTCCCCTTTTCTGCTTGATCTTTTGTTTGTTTGTTTGCTTGTTTTTTTATATAAATTTTTAAAATTTATTTATTTTCAGCATACCAGTATCATTATTTTTTCACCACAGTGCTGCATGCAATCTGTGCCCTCTATAATACCCACCACCTGGTACCCCGACCTCCCACTTCAAACCCCTCAGATTGTTTTTCAGCAGACATGGGGAGTTAGAGAGGAGAAGGGAGTTGGGGTAAATTGGAAGGGGAGGTGAATCATGAGAGACTATGGACTCTGAAAAACAATCTGCTTGATCTTTTATTGTTGACCATATATTATTTGCCGAACACTATTCTAGGCCCTGGGGAAAAACAAAGAGAAATAGTCATAGCTCATAACTTGAAAGAACTTACCTTCTGATTGCAAAGGTGAGTGGGTATTGAAAACAAATAAATACAATTCATGTAGTTATATAAATAAATAATTCTGGTACTCAGTAAGGTACTGAAGAAGAGAAAATAGGTAATGAAGTGAGAGAAGTTTGGCTGTATATGTGTGGTGTAACTGTATGGGGACATATCTTCACCAAGATGATTAGGGAAGATCTCTCAATAATTGAGATCCTAATGAAGAGAAAGGCATAGCTTTACAGAGATTTGAGGCAGGGTAGTCCAAACAGAAGAAACAGAAAGCACAAGAGCCTTGAGACAAGAAGTGGGAAAGCATTCTTTGATTTTTAATGTTATGGTGTTGTATCCCTTTTCAACAGTAAATATTTTGAAGGCCTAAAGATTTATGTTAGTATAAATATGACACATAAATAGGAAGAAAACGAGAATAGTTGAGCAGTAGTAATGGGGGATGGGGAGGTGGGTAAAACCCAAGTGAAATGAGAAGAAAAGTAGCAAAGAGCTATATCATGTAGGATCTTGAAGTCTATCTAAGGACTTCAGATTTCACTCTAATTTTCACAGAGAAACTTCTGGAGAGCTTGAGCAAAGAAGACACAGTCTAAATTGTTCTACAGAATCACACATGCTATGTAGATGAGGTGGCAGGCGTAAGTTGAAAAGGCAGGTGGCCATCTCCAGGTAAAAGATAATAGATAATTTTTTTTTTCCTCTTAAAGGCTGAATTTGAAGATGACGTTCTCGGTGAACCTCTTCTTGACACTGCCTCTCCCCTCCACAAACAGATAGAACCAGCTCCTCCTTGCTGTCCCCATAGCCCTTTGCATAAGTCTCTCTTGAGAACCTATCAGCTGTGTTATAATAAGTAATGTGTTTGCTTGCATATCTCCATGTAAATTTATAAGTCATTACAAAAGAAAGATTGTGTTTTATCCATCTGGACAGCCCCCAACACTTAGCGGTGGGACTGATTCATAATAAGGGCTCAGTAATGTCTTAAAGTAATAAATGCATGAATGAGTGAATGAATAATGAATGAAGTGGCTCTGTGCTCAATATTCTACAGATATAATTCTTATAGCTGATTTTAATGCACATGCTTTGTAGAACATCCCAGATTGAGAGATGTTTTTTATTAACTAATTAATTTAATTCATGCATAATGAGAAGGTGATTTATGCAGGTATGTGGGTGTGTTTTCTAAAGATATAATTTTGATTACTTTTTTTTTGGTGTTGAGTTGTATAAGTTCTTTATATACTTTGGATATTAACCCCTTATCAGATACATCATTTGCAAATATCTTCTCCTATTCAGTAGTTTGCCTTTCTATTTTGTTGATGATTTCCTTTGCTGTGCCAAAGTTTTTATTTTATATAGTCCCAATAGTTTTCTTTTTTAATTAACTTTTGTTGTTCTTCCTTAGGAGACATATCTAGAAAAATGTTGCTATGACTGATATCAAATAAATTACTATGTATATTCTCTTTTAGGATTTATATGGTTTCAGGTTTCACATTTAGCCCTTAGTCCATTTTGACTTTATTTTCGTGTATGGTGTAAAAAAGTGGTCCAGTTTCATCATTTTGCATGTAGCGGTCCAGTTTTCCTAGCACCATTTATTGAAAGAGACTCTCTTTTCCCTATTCCATATTCTTGCCTCCTTTGTCATAGATTAATTGACCATGTGAGTGTGGGTTTATTTCTGGTCTTTCAATTCTGTTCCACTGATCTCTGTGTCTATTTTATATCAGTACCGTACTGTTTTGATGAGTAGTGCTTTGTAGTTTATTTTGAAATCTTGAATGGTCACAAATTCATCTTTGTTTTCTTTCTCAAGATGGCTTGTAATCTGAAAGAAGACACACAGATGGCCAACAAACACATGAAAAGATGCTCAACGTCACTCATGATCAGGGAAATGAAAATCAAAACCACAATGAAATATCACCTTACATTGATCAGAATGGCTAAAATAAAAAAGACAAGAAATAACACATGTTGGTAAGAATGTAGAGAAGAAGAACTTCTTGTGCTCTGTTGATAGGAATGTAAACTAGTACAATCACCATGGAAAATATGGAGACTCCTTAAAATGTAAAAATTGGAATACCATATGATTCTAATAATTCCACTGCTGTATATTTACCTAAAGAAAATTAAAACACTAATTCAAAAAGATATATTCACCCCTATGTTTTTGCAGCCTTATTTATAGTACCCAAGATATGGACGCAACCTAATTGTCCATCAATAGATGAAAGAAGATGTGGTACATATACACAATGGAATATTATTAGAATCATAAAAAAGTGAACACCTGCCATTTGTGACAACATTGATAGATCTAGAAGGTATCATGCTAAGTGAAATAAGTCAGATGGAGAAAGACAAATGCTATATGATTTCAGTCATATATAGGATCTAAAAAACAAAACAAATGAATAAACGAACAAGAAGCAGAACCGGACTTACAAACACAGAGAACAAACTGGTGGTTGTGAGGGGGAGGAGGATGGGCGAAGGAAAGAACAAAATACAGATTTCCATTTACAAAATAAACAAATCATGAGAATAAAAGGTATAGAATAAGGAATACAGTCAATGGTATTGTAATAGTGCTATACAGTGACAGATGGTAGTTACACTTGTGAGCATGGCATAACAAAGCACTGCATCGCACACCTAAAATAAACATAACGTGTGTCAATCATACTGAAATAAAAATTTTTTAAAAAATATATATTTTGTCTATGGAATGATTTGGAAAGATAAATTTAAAATCTCTCTTTATTACATAACTGTAAAGCTATAAATAAATCACAGCAGAACACATCCATCTCCTAGCTGCTGTCCTGTTGCCATCAGTCATTGTGGTGTCCTGCATATGCTCCAGGTTGCTGCTGTGGACTCTCAGGTGAAGAGGTAGTATAGTGATGGATGTGGGTAAGACTCAAATCCAGAATTCCCAGTCTCCAACTGAGTCAGTTTTTAGAAATAGGAATGCTGGCCAATTTTAAGGCATGTAATTATGGTCAATCTTGACAGTATTTAAAAAATAAAACCTTTATAGTATAAACTCCCACATATCCACTTCTAAACAATATAAAGAGCCCAAGGGTTGGAATTAAGCTTTTCTAGGTTAAAGTTGTGGTTCTCTGGACACGTGTTCTTGTGCAAACCACTTCACATTGCTGAGACGCATTGCTTCATCTGTAAAAGGAGAATAGTAATACCCACCTTATAATTTTCCAAGAGGATTAGGTGAAATACTGTGTGGAAATGCCTTGACAATTGCCTGGTATGTAGGAAATACCAAATGAATCTTAGTCTCCTTGCCCTGCTCCCGCCATTGTATATCACGGATCTCCCCCACACTGGGAGACAATGTGGTTTAACGGAAAGACACTGAACTAAAATTTGAGACACCTGGCTTGCACTTTGGGCTGTAATGCTAGCCAGCTCTGAAATTTTGAGTTATATATTTGGGTTTATTTCCTCATTTATAAACAAGAAGTTATTAGAATGGATTATCTCTAAGGCCCCTTTGATCATACTGTTTGTTTTTATAATGACAGTGTTTAATGGACCACACCAACTACATAAAATTTCACTAGTAGTCATTGCCATTTACTTGATGATGTTCTCCATTGAGGAAATTCCTCAATAAACTAAAAAAAGCAAAACCAGATCAAACAAACAAAAAAAAATCGCATGCATTGCTTTATTGATCATTAAATATCATGATTATGCAAAGCAGTTTTTCTCAAAATTAAGTATATCTGCAGACATAGGCATATTTGTTAATAATTAGTCACACTAAGGTTGGATTAGAGCCATTTTATTATTACAGTAGCTGTCACAATTGCTGACACTAAGGCAGTGGCATTGAGAATATCTCAGGGCTAGTTGAATCCTTGAAATTCAGTTGTGGTTCCTTCAAATGTCAAGTCTTTGTGCAGATGACAGAAGAAAGAAAATTAAAACCAGGAATTTGTTCATATTTTAGTTACCCACTGAAAAATTTCGCCTTATTAATATATTGTAGCTATAAAACTTGTGGAGAAGATAAAAGCCTTCTTTAAAAATCACTAGGATTAGAATTAGTAGGTGAATTCAGCACATGAAATACAAGGTCAATATAAGTATAATTGTATTTCTATATTTCAGAAATAACCCACTAAAAAATAAGTTTAAAAGCATACCATTTGCAATAGCATCAAATGACATCAAATATTTAGACTAAATCTAACAAAAGATATATAAAATCTCTTTAGAGAAATTATGAAAAATTTTAAAAAGATTTTATTCATTTATTTGAGAGAGCACACAGACCCAGGGAGGGTCATAGGGACAAGCAGACTCCCTGCGGGGTGCAGAGCCCAACACAGGGCTCAATCTCAGGACCCAGAGATCATGACCTGAGCCAAAGTCAGACACTTAACTGGCTGAGCCACCCAGGCACCCCAAAAATTCCAAAAAAATTTAAGGGAAATTAAAGAAGATCTAAGTAGAGTGTTATATCATATTTATGGATACCTAGAAAAGTGGAACAAGATGGAGACTCCAGAAAAAGTTCCCATACATGTATTGCCACAACATAAAAAACGGTAATACTGCATTCAGTGCAAAAAAGAATAATTTCAGTAACTGTCACTAGATCAATTGGTTGTCCATATGGAAAAACTAGCTCTTGACTCACCCACCTCATACTGTACACAAATATCAGTTCCAGGCACAATGCATATCTAACTATGAAGAATAAAATAATGAAATTTCTAGAAGGTAACATAGAAGTATGTTTTTATGACATTTGGAAAAAGTGAAAATTTCTTCAACAGAACACCAAAAGTGCTAACCACAAAGAAAAAGACTGGTAAATTAGACTACATTAAAATAAAGAATTCCTATCATCAGAAGATAAGAGAATGAGAAGACACGTCAAAGAGTGGGAGAAGAAATTTTTAATACACATATATAGGGTAAATTGCTTATAGACTATGTTAGGAGCTTCTACAGCAGGCCTCCACTAGAAAAATGTACAAGAGAGAATGCAAATGAATATATAAAAAGATGGCCAGTCTCATTCTTCAGTGATATGCAGATAAATCTACATGATATATTCCTACACATCTGCCAGAATGGCAAAAATTTGAAAGACTCACATTATCAAGTGTTGTGATAATACGGAACAACTAGAACTTTTGTACACTGCTTGGGGCATTATAAATTGGCATAACACTTTATAAAATTGTTTAGCAGTGCCTATAAAGATGAATATGCATATACTAGGAGGAGAATATGCAAAAGGGATGTGTATGGCCTTCAAAGCCTGAAATATTGACTCTCTGTACCTTTAGAGAAAAAAAAAATTTGCCTCACTTGTTTCGTCTGACATCCTCACATTAAACAGATAATGAAACTGAGGCCAGAAAGAAATGATATCCCTAGCATCCAGCTAGGTGATAAGAGAACTAGGACTGGGAGGTTTTTTTTTTTTTTTTTTGGCTTACATGATACTGTTCTCTTCATTGATTAAGGTGCTTCACCTGTATCTTCAACCTGGACGTCTCACTAGACTTAGATACTCAGGCAACTTAAGACTCCATTTATCATCCTCCTTAACTACACTTCCCCCCCACCAGAACTTCTCTCTATCCTTATCTACCTCAGCATCTACCTCCCTGTCCAGGCACCACTCAGGAAGCAGAGGGGCATTTTTATTTATTTTTTTTCCAATTTATTTATTTTCAGAAAAACAGTATTCATTATTTTTTCACCACACCCAGTGCTCCATGCAAGCTGTGCCCTCTATAATACCCACCACCTGGTACCCCAACCTCCCACCCCCCCCGCCACTTCAAACCCCTCAGATTGTTTTTCAGAGTCCATAGTCTCTCATGGTTCATCTCCCCTTCCAATTTACCCAAAAGCACATACCCTCCCCAATGTCCATAACCCTACCCCCCTTCTCCCAACCCCCCTCCCCCCAGCAACCCACAGTTTGTTTCATGAGATTAAGAGTCACTTATCGTTTGTCTCCCTCCCTATCCCATCTTGTTTCATGGATTCTTCTCCTACCCACTTAAGCCCCCATGTTGCATCACCACTCCCTCATATCAGGGAGATCATATGATATTTGTCTTTCTCCGCTTGACTTATTTCGCTAAGCATGATACGCTCTAGTTCCATCCATGTTGTCACAAATGGCAAGATTTCGTTTCTTTTGATGGCTGCATAGTATTCCATTGTGTATATATACCACATCTTCTTTATCCATTCATCTGTTGATGGACATCTAGGTTCTTTCCATAGTTTGGCTATTGTGGACATTGCTGCTATAAACATTCGGGTGCACGTGCCCCAGAGGGGCATTTTTAGAACTCTTTCATGCTCCATAGCCTATATTTAATTGATCACCAAGACCTGTCAATTCTTTCTTAATACACTTTGTAACTAACCCTCTTTTCTACTCCAACCACTATTGCCTTAGATTCAGAACTTTATCTTCCTTTTTAAGAACTACTGATTAGTATCTCAATGGACTTCCTGTCTTCCTTTCTTTCAATTCTTCTACAACCAGAATAATCTTGCTAAAGGGGAGATTTAACGGCCCATTTGTCTATTTAAATTGTAGATTTTAATAGTGGATTAATAACAAGATCTCCCTCCTTCCTTTTTGAACCAGGACTAAACTTCAAAATCATGAAAAATAATTGCAGTAAGAATACTTATAGCCAGCATTGTTTCCCATGGTGGTAAATTTTTAAGTATTTCTTTCTTTCTTTTTTTTTTTTTTCTTTTTTGAGAGAGAGAGAGAGTGCAAGGGTGGGGGTAGGGAGAGAGAATTTTTAAGCAGACTCTGCTGAGGAGTCTCCATCAGCATGGGGCTCCACCTTATGACATTGAGATCATGACCTGAGCCCAAACCAAGAGTCTATCGCCTAACAGACTGCAGGCACCCCCCAAGCAACCCAAAATTTTAAGTATTTCATCCTCCTAATGCTGTATACTTTTGTTCTTCTGTATTCGTTCATCCATTTATTCATTCATTCTACTGAAAAAATGTGCACTGAGCAAGGCATTAAGATTCTTTCTGACCAGTGGTCAGAAAAATGATGCCTGCTGCCTGGGACTGGCCACACCCATTTAATTACATTTGGTCTGACTGCTTTCATGCTACATCAGTGTGTGAAAATTAAATTCCATTTCCATCATTTAGAGTCATTCAATATGGTAGCTACAGACAGATGTGGTTATTTAGGTTTAAATTAATTAAAATAAAAAATTAAAAGTTCAGTACCTCAATTATAGTAGCCATATTTCAAGTGCTCAGTGGCACGTGGCAGGTGAGTATCATATTGGCAATACGGCTATAGAACATTTTCATCATACAGAGATTTCTATTGCACAGCCCTGCCAATACCTACAGAGAGTATTTGAGTTCCTTGATATGGTACATAAAGCGTTTTATTGTCTGATCCTTACCTCGTTCTGCAGTCATCTCATGTCACTACCTTTTAGAACTTTATACTTCAGTAACAGAGTGCTTATAAATTCCAGAAACATTGTTAGTTTATGCAACCATGCCTTTGCACTGCTTAACCCTCTGCCCAGAAAGTTGGTCCCTATGGCAATTCTTTATTCTTTCAAAACCAACTCAAATGACACCTCTTTTAGGAAACCTTCCATGTTTGTCTTCCTTCATTCCTTTCTTAGGAATTTCTCCACTTTGACATATTTTTGTTGGTGTATTTATAACAAAGAATTGATTTGTGTTTACTGTTCTTCTCCTGTAGACTGTGAAAAATCCTTGAGGGTAAGGGCAATGTGTAGTTCAAAAGTCGGCAAATGCTTTCTATAGAGTGCTAGATAGTAAATATGTTTGACTTTGAAAGTCATGTAGTCTCAAAAACAATTATTGAACACTTCTGGTACAGTGTGAAGACAGTTATAGACAAAATGTAAATGAATAAGCATGGCCAGCTTTAGCCAATAAGCAACATTTTTTGACCCTTCATCAAAAATGATCATAATGCACCAACTTGCATTCCCACCAACAGTGTAAGAGGGTTCCCCTTTCTCCACATCCTCTCCAACACATGTTGTTTCCTGTCTTGTTAATTTTGGCCATTCTAACTGGTGTAAGGTGGTATCTCAATGTGGTTTTAATTTGAATCTCCCTGATGGCTAGTGATGATGAACTTTTTTTTATGTGTCTGATAGCCATTTGTATGTCTTCATTGGAGAAGTGAAGGGGTCGGGGGTGGGAGGTTGGGAGAACCAGGTGGTGGGTATCAGAGAGGGCATGGATTGCATGGAGCACTGGGTGTGGTGCAAAAAACAATGAATACTGTTAGGCTAAAATAAATAAATAAATAAATAAATAAATAAATAAATAAATTTTAAAAGATGATCATAATGCCTTGCTCAGGACATATTTTTGAGTAGAATCAATGAATAAATATAAAGAACAATACGTAACATTAGGAAAGTTAAATGCTTTAAACTTTATCATAGCAAGAAACAATGTTGGGTGTGTTATGTTTATTGATTATTATTAATTCTCTTGATCTTGAAACTTAATCCTGGCTTAAATAAAAAGGGAGAGAGATATCTTATTATGTAATTCACTCTTAAACACATATATTAAATACATATATTACTACATGACAAATTTCATTCTTCAAATATGTGATTCTTTTGATGTAACTACTTTCCTTGTAATCATAGGCACTTAATTTTAAGAATTAAGAATAATCACGAACAAAAAGGGACAAAATAGTTAAATATCTCTGCCTGTGCCTGGACTCTGTCTGTGGGTACTGGTGTTCCTGGAGCGCACCGAGGGAGGGACTGTCTGCTTCGTCTAGACTGGAGGAGATTGCAGTACAGCTGTAGCTAGGGAGTCTCAGCTCAGCCAGAGGAGCCCTGCATGGTGCATGAGCAATTACTAAGCTAAGAAGCTGCCTGCTGGAACCCTCCCCACCAAAAAATGCTTGGCTGCTTTCTGGGTGTCTGTCTGGATTTGGATTCCCCAAGTGTTAGAAAACCTGCCATCCCAAACACTTTCCTCTGTCTTTGCCATGGAGTGATCTAATGAAACCAAGGCTCTACCTGAAAACTCTTTTTAGCTCTATTGTTTGTGGCAGCCAGGGGTGGGTGGAGAAGACAGAGAAACTGTGAGCCTTGGGGTTGTGTTCATTGGCTAGGACTAAATGTGCATTGATTAATACCAGGGTAAGAAATTGTCTGAGAGTCAATGGCTAAGTGGATGCTAATTGTATTTTTTCTCACATCCTGCCTCAGTCCAGGACTCAGTTTGCCAAGTATAAGTGTGGGCTGGAGAACTTATTCTTGTTGCTATTGTTTTCAAAAGCCATTGCATGTTCAAATCCTTTATAACACAACTGAATGCACATTAGGTGAATTAAACAAACAAAAGACTCTGGTCATGGATTAATCTCCAGAAATTTGCAGTTGTCTGATCAATTCCCATTAGGAAAATAAAGGGGGGAGCTCAAATTACTGCTCAGAGAAGATGGACTCCCATGGTCTCAAGTCTGGAAATGCCCATCCCTTCAATACCAATACTTAGGTATTACTGATGACTCAGCATGTGTCTTGTGTTAAGAGTGAGGCCAACCTGGGTTTATGTACAAGACCCTTATGCATAAAATAAGTACAATTATCCTTACCTCAAATTCCAACGACAAGGGAGGGCACACTCCAGATAGAACGCAGGTTCTGAATTGCTAGTATTGGCATCTTTGTTTTTTGCTAACTGAGGTCCACTGGCTCCTGCTAGGCGGGCACAATGTAGGAACTACATTCCTGTCTTCAGAGCATCAGAGCTACAGTAAGGTAACCTCAGAGTTGACACACAATAATAACTTGATCAAGATTATGTTTTAAAATGTTTTTTAAAAAAGATTTTAAATGATCTCTACACCGAGTGTGGGACCTGAAATCACAACCCTGAGATGAAGAGTTGAATTTCTACCAACTGAGTCAGCCAAATATCTCCAAGATTATTGTTTAAAGTCTTTCTTTGGCTATTTGATTTATCATGTTCTTTCAGGCCTTGGATATAAGCCTGGTAGCACATCATACTACAACCACACTCTTTTGTATCACTTACACTTGCATGTTGCACATTATTTATGTATTAATTTTTTACCACCCGCCAGTTTTATCACCTGGATCATCCTACTTGTCCTCGCTTTCATCTCATCTTTTCTGGAGAAATTTTGGAAACTGCAGGTCTCTTTCAGATAGAAGGGCTTTGAGTTCCTACTACAACATTCACAACTATTTGGTTAGTTTCATCCACCAGGGTCACCACTCCTTACCCCTGTCAGTGACATCATTAAGTATCTAGGTTCCTGACGAGGGTCGGGAGACTTCCAAGTAGAAAATGTTCTTGAGGATTCCATAGGGCTTTCTCTTGTGACTGAGGGAGACAGAAGTACTTAGATGGATTACTGAGATCTGATAAAATCTCCTGGTGAAAGGCTATAAAAATGAAATTGTGGAAATGTTTGGCCACTCATCCAGCTAACAGTTGTTTAAAAGTAAATCCACTAAACCCACTAGAATATAAGCACTCTGAGGACAGGATTCATATGATTGTTCTTTGCTATGTCCCCAGTGCTTTGAACAGTGAAAAATACTTGTTGGATCAACAAGTGAGAGGCTTGTAGAATCCTTAAATGTTACAGGTGTACAAATCACTATGAAAGAAATGGAGGCATGGAAGAAGAAAGGCCTGAACCAGCTTGAAGAAGTCATGGAAAAATCATTTGGGGGTTGGGGGTTGACTAAGGCTTGAATGATGTTCAAGAGTTGTCAAATAAATGCATGATGGAATTTCAGACAGAGGAACTAGTGTATATTAAGCGGAGAGAGAGACAAGATCGCGTGGTACATTCCAGCAACTGAAAACAGTTTGGAATGGCAGATGTTGGTAGGAAATGATTTGGCAAGATGTCAAAAAGACAGATCATGAATGATTTTCCATTTCCCACTAATGAGTTTGGATTTTATCCTGCAGGTAATAGGTGAGTCACGGAAGGTTTGAAAACAGGAAAGTGACAAAATATATTTTAGAGTGGTCTCTCCAGAAGACAGATTTGAGAAAATAAGGCAGGAAGATATAGAAGATCATTGTAGTGGCTTAGAGAATGAGAGAGGAGAGATGCCTAAGGTGAAGCAGTGGAGTAGTGAAAGGATGGGTTTGATACACTTTCAAGAAATAAAATTTAGGGGCACCTGGGTGGCTCAGTGGGTTGGGCCGCTGCCTTCAGCTCAGGTCAGGATCTCAGGGTCCTGGGATCGAGTCCTGCATCGGGTTCTCTGCTCAGCAGGGAGCCTGCTTCCTCCTCTCTGCCTGCCTCTCTGCCTACTTGTGATCCCTCTCTGTCAAATAGATGGATAAAATCTTAAAAAAAAAAGAAATAAAGTTAATATATAAGCTGGATTAAAAAAAAGTGGAAGAGCCAAGAGATTCTCCTAAGAGGTTACTGATTTGGACAGCTCCATCAATGGGAAGGAAGTGATTTGCAGGCAAGGAGATGAGGGAACATTACCGAGGCTTACCATGGAGAGCGGAAAGAGAAGCCGGTGATCAAGCAGAGAGAAGAGAAGAATAAGGAAAGAGAGGTGTCAGAGACCAAGGGAAAGGAGGGTTTCAAGAATGAAGATGTTCTCAATAATGCCACATGAAAAAAGACCATTGGGTCAGGAACTAAGAAATTGTAGGTGATGGGAGCAGCAGTATTTTGGTGATAAACTGGGGGCTTTACCTGGGTTGCAGAGGAAATGGGAGGTTATAAAGTGATAACAGCAAGTATAGATCCTTATTTATGGATATTCAACTGGCAAGGAGGAAAACAAAAAGCAGAATTGAACTCAGAGAAATATATAAACTTGAGGAAAGGTTTTGCTGTTATGTTTTCTGTTTTATTTTGTTTCCAAAGTTAGAGCAGACCTGTGGAAGGGAAAACACTTTGGAGAGACAGGAAGAGTAAAGATATAGGCAAAAGCGTTGTTTTTTTGTTTTGTTTTGGTTTTTGGTTTTTTTTCTTCTTTCTTGATGGAACAAGGGAATGGGATTTAATTAAGGAGGGAGAAATTAGTCTTGGGTGGAAAGAGGGACCTTCCTTCTTTGGACATGGGGTATGTTGGGAGCAGATACAGATCAGCAACTGGAACATAATTTAAAACAGCCAACTTGCCTTATAATCAGTGGACTTTCTGACACTCTTCAGAAAAAAGATGAAAGATCCTAGGAACTCCAAAGCTCCTAAGTCTCTTTCCATCCTCTTTTCTGCCTAGCCTAGAAAGACTGGGTAAAAGTTAGACTCTGTGGGTTCACACAACATTTATAGTATTATTGCCCATACAACCTTGGGCAACTCTTTCATTAATAAGAGGTAGATAAGGAATAAATAATAGGTAAAACACTCAGAACAGTACCTGTCAATAGTAGTCATAGAATAAATGCTAGTTCCTGTGATACTAGGAGATCTGGTAGGCTCAACAGACACTAAAGCAAATACAACTCATAGGAAGAAAGATGCTAAGATTTATAAAACAGAGAGGAGAACTCTCAGTTTCACAAAGAAGACAGCATCTTTGTTAAGTGAACAAAACCCTAACTTAAATCATAAAAACAGACTCACAGCCTCTCAACCAATCCCAAAACTTGAGTCAGTTTACAGAACCCCCTGAATGAAGGGGGAAGCTGGGTCCCATCGAGGACAAGCACACTGCCAAAAATTCATGTTGCTACTTTTCCTCCTAATCTTCCCCAAAGGGGTCTATAGCCTTTTTTCCAAGATAACTTTGCATTGGGAGAAGATAAATAATCTGAAGTTTTATGACTGCTGAACATTGGCTCTCCTGACACTAATTTGAGGAGCCCCAAAATATCACTATGATACACTCAGAGTAGGGGTTTACGGAGATCAAGTTGGTGAGACTTTAGCTCAGGTTTATCTAATAGTATGCCCAGTGGGTCCCTGAACCACCTGTGGTTATTTCCCCAGTTCTGGAATGCATGGTAAGAATAGATGTACTCAGCAGATGGCAGAATCCCCACATTGGCCCTTGACCTGTGGAGTGAGGCTATTATAATGGAAAAGGCCAAGTAACAACTACTAGTAGTGCCTCTTCCTAGAAAAATAGTAAACCAAAAGCAATACAGCATTCTTGGAGGGATTTCAGAAATTGGTAGCACCAATGAGGACTTGAAAAATGCAGAAATGATGATTCCTACCACATCCCCACTCACCTTGCCTATTTGGACTGCTCAAAAGACAGATGGACCTTGAAGAATGACAGTGGACTACTACAAGCCTAATTCCCATTACAACTGCTATATCGAATGTGTTATTATTGCTTGAGCAAATTTGCATATACCCTGGGACCTGGTTTGCAGCTATTGATCTGGAAAATGCTTTTTTTGTTCATCAGTATCCATAGGCCCACCAGAAACAACGTGCTTTCCGCTAGCAAGGCCAGCAATACACTTTCACTGTCCTATCTCAGAGGTATGTCGATTCTTTCACCTTATGTCATATTTTATTTTTCAGGAAACTTGATCACTTTCCCTTCTGTAAGATATCATACTGGTCGATTATATTGATGACACTGTGCTGATTGGACCTAGCGGGAAAGAAGTAGCAACTATTCTACACTGATGTTTATATGTCAAAAGATGGCAAATAAATGCGACTAAATTTTAGGGTTCTTTTATCGCAGTGAGGTTTCTAGGACTCTAATGGTATGAAGCATGTCAAAATATATTTTCTAAGATGGAAGATAAGTGGTCCTTTTTGGGGCCACTTATTTTAAATTTTGGAAGCAACATATTCCTTGTTTGAGTGTATTACTCCAGGCCATTTACTGAGTGACCTGAAAAGTTGCTAATTTTGAGAGGTCCCAGAACAAAAAAAAAAAAAAAAAAGGCTCTGCAGTGGGGTCCAGGTGGCTGTACAAGCTGCTCTGCCACTTGAGCCATCTAATCCAGCTGATCCAATGGTATTTCAGAGTCAGTGGCACTTAGGGATGCTGTTTTAGAGCCTTTCGCAGGTCTCTATAGGTGAATTGCTGCACAATACTGCCATTTCCATGGATAACTGCTTTCCCTTTCAGTAACAGCTCTTGGCCTGCTACCTTGTAGAGACTGGACACTTGACTATAGACCAAAACATTACCACGTGACCTGGGATACCAATCATGAACTGGGTGTTATCCCCCAGCCCCCTGCCATGGGTGTGCATAGCAGTATGTCATCAGATACAAGTGGTTTTATATATGATCAGGACCAGTTATATGACAAAGTGGCCCAAATGCCCATAGTCTCTACTCCTACTATAATAGCTTTTCTCTCTGTCTGCACTGGTACCCTAGAAGAGTCCTCTACCATCAGCTGGCAGAGAAGACTTGGGCCTCACTTACAAGTAGTTCTGCATTATATGCAGGCACCACTAGAAAGTGGACAGCTGCAACCCAATAGCCCCTTTCTTGGACATCCATGAAGGACAGTGTTCAGAAGAAATCTTAACAACGGGAAGAACTCTGAGCAGTGCACCTGGCTGATCACTTTACTTGGAAAGAGAAATGGCTAGACATGTGATTTTACATTGATTTATGGTGTGCAGCCAATGGTTTGGCTGGCTGCAAAGGACTTGGAAGGGATATGATTAGAAAACTAATGACAAGGAAATTTGGGGAAGAGGTAAGTGAATAGACTTCTCTGAATGGGTAAAAATATGAAGAAATTTGTGTACCAGTGTAATACTTACCAAAAGGTGACCTCAGCAGAGGAGGATTTTAACAATGTGGATAGAATTATCTATTCTGTATATATAGTGGCTGTATGTACTCTGTATATACAGTCAACCTCTTTCCCCAGGCACCCCAGTCATCGCCCAATAGGCTCATGAACAAAGTGACCACGGCAGGGGGATGGAGGTTATACATGGGGTCAAAAAGATACACTTCTGAAACTCAGCAATCTCAACCTGGCTACTTCTGCTGCTAAATGCCCCTGTATCCATGCAGAGACCAACACTGAGGACTTGATACAGCACTGTTCTCCAGAATCATCAGCCAGCTGTCTGGCCTTTTCCATCGTGAAAGGGGAAACATTTTGTTCATACTGGAATAGACACACTAGATATAAATTTGCCATCCCTGCATGCAGTGCTTTTGCTAAAACTACCATCTGTGGACTTATAGAGTATCTCATCCACCATTATGAAATTCCATACAGCAGCATTTCTGGTCAAGGAGCTCACCTCACATCAAAAGAAGCGCAGCAATGGATCTATGCTCATAGAATTCACTGGTCTTACCATGTTCCTCACCATCCTGAAGCAACTGAGAATGGCAGAATGGCCTTTGAAGACCCAGTCACAGTGCAAGCTAGGTGGGAATGCCTTGCTGAGCTGAGGTAAGGTTCTTTAGAGGCCATATATGCTCTGAATTAGCATTTAATACATGGTGCAATTTCTCTGATATAGCTAGGATTCACAGGTCTAGCAATTAAGGGGTAGAAATAGATGTGATACTACTATCCCTAGTGACCCACTGGCAAAATTTTTGCTTCCTATTCTTTTTTTTGTTTTTGTTTTTGTTTGTTTTTGTTTTTGTTTTTTTGCTTCCTATTCTTGTAATCTTACGTTCTGCAGGCCTAAAAGTCTTAGCTCCAAGGGGAGGAATGATTCAGGAGACACAGCAATGATTTCATTGAAACGGAAATTAAGACAGCTGCCTTGGCACCTTGGATTCCTCATGATTCTGAATCAACAGACTAAGAAGGGAGTTACTGTGCAGATTTGGTGATAGATCCTAATTGCCAACGGGAAATTGGATTACTATTCCACTATAAAGGTAATCAAGAGTGTACTTGGAATACAGGGCATCTTTTAGTATTACTATGCCCTGTGATTAAGGTCAATAGAAAACTACAACAACCCAGTCCAAGTAGGACTACTCATGGCCCAAACTCTAAATGAATAAAACGTTGGGTCACCTCACATATAAAGAACCACTTCCAGCTGAGGTATTTGATGAAGGCAAAGAAAATATGGAATGGACAGTGGATGAAGGTACTTATAAATATCAATTATAACCATGTAAGCAGTTACAGTAATGAGGACTGTGATTGTCATCAATATTTTTCCTTATTTTGTTTTGCATATGATTATGTATATTTGTATATTTATATTTAAATATATTTACTTTCTAATCCCTTTATAATGTAACATAAGATATATTGATTTTATATTGTGGTATTTAAGTGTTGTTAACTTTACATCATGGTATCTGAGTAATGGAATACCAAGGAGAAGAATGAACACTACTCAAATATTCTACTTTCTTTTTTTGGGGAAGGGTTTAGTGAATTTTTGGTTATATGCAAGACAGTTGTATCATGTTAGCTAGAATTATGACCTTATTATTGTCTTCATGTGGAGATTAACTATCATTTAAGGAGATGCATGTGGGTGCCAAGTTGATAAGGGGTGGAGCTGTGATATTTAATTTTGTGTCAACTTGACTGGAACACAGGGTGCCCAGATATTTGGTTAGACATTCTTCTGATTGTTTCTGTGAGGGTATTTTAGGGTGACATTAATATCTAAATTGGTAGACTGAGTAAAGCAACTTGTCCATTGAATGGGTGGGCCTCATTCAATGAATTGAGGGCCTGAATAGAACAAAAATGCTGGTGTTCTGCATAAGAGAGAATTCTTCCTGAATGATTACCCTCAAACTAAAACACTGGCTTTCTTCCTGCCTTTAGACACAAATGGAAACACTCGGCTCTTTGGTCTCCTGGTTGCTGACTTGCTGTGCAGATATTGGGATTTGCCTGCCTCTATAATAGTGTGAGCCAATTTCTTTTATTTATTTTTTTTCAGTGTCCCAAAATTCATTGTTTATATACTACACTCAGTCCTCCATGCTATACGTGCCCTCCATAATACCCAACACCAGGCTTTCTTATAATAAATCTCTTAGGCGAGGCTGGCTGGTTCACTCAGTGGAGCATGTTACTCTTGATATCAGGCTTGTGAGTTCAAGCCCCATGTTGGGATTACTTTAAAAAAAACTTAAATAAATAAATAAATCGATATCTTTACTTAGAACCCCCCCCCACAAACATACTCTAGATGAACCCATAAAGTAGCATGTTCTTAAGATTTATAGGACTATACTATGTTGGAATTGGATTAATATAGTCAATAAGACTAGTCTATAAATGTCTTTTAACAATCCTGGAACTTTCTCTGTAGCCCTGCCTTCTTCTCTCCTTGAACCAATGAGGGCACTAACCCAGAGACTTATAAATTATTTTTTATCTACATCTGCTTTGCTTTTTCCTCTCTTGGATTTACCTTGGGTGAGCTGTGTCTCTCTCCATTATGTATCAATGATTTTAGGCCAGCAGTCATGGGACTGTAGCCAGTACATAAAACATTCAGGAGACCTCCCTGTCAGCATGGGGTTGTCCAAATGCATGCAGGGGTCCCCCCAATAGGCACACTGTCCTCATAACACCCATTTAGCTCTTGGCTAGCTATTCCTTGCAGATTCCTCTCTTGACCTATTCCCAGATGGTTCTGACCAGTCCTTTTCATTTCATTTGTATATTTGTATAATGCAATGAAGCATATCCTTGCTGGGACTGCAGAGCAAATTGGTGGCATGCCTTCTGAGAGTTCCAAGGTTGTCATGGGCATGATAGCAATACCCTGCTTTAACTAAAAGTCAGTTCCAAACTCTCCAGGGAGTTCCAGAGGGTGCATGCTCTTCATTCTTTTAGATACAGAGCAGACACCCAGAGTGTCCTGAGGTGCCCTAATAACAAAAGCCCTTTCCCTCCACATACCAGGAGAAGAGGACCAGGTTGGTTTTATTTCCTCAGTGATCTGCTGAAATCTCTCTCCGATTAAAAGTCATCTTTTTCATAATACTGAAAAGATGTAACATTAGTTTAATCATTCCCAAATGAATCCTGAAAAATATTTGGAAACAGTACACTTAACACAAAATCATTTCAGCATTACTAGAAAGTTTCAGCCATATGCTATAAACTTGTACTTTTAAGTGGCGACCATGTGGTCTGCCTTCAGAACATCCAGTTCTTTCTTTTTTATAGAATTAAAACCCCTGACACTTGTTTTAAGACCTAAAAAAACCTTTAGTGCTTAGCAAAATGCAAAATCTGGCATGGTCATAAAGAAGATATATTTGATTTTACTCCTTGAAGCCATTAAAAAAAAAAAAAAAAGAAAGAAAGAAAAAGAAAAAAGGCACAGGATACTGTCTGTACGAAAACTAAAATGGCAGCTGCAACTTCTTCCCAGAAGTCTCTGGGAGGAGACATGTAAGGTCACTCCTTATTCGCCTGGGTTCCAGGAAAGAAATTTACCCCTCCATCCCCACCCCCCATCTAAAGCAAAGAGCACTGGGGAGGGATCCAACTCTCAACAGAGCCTGTCTTGATTGGGAAAGTTAACACTTCAAGAAAAGGATTCTGTCTTCTTTCAGGGCTCTTGAAAAGGATCCTTGCCAAACCCAAGCCCAAGATAGAAAAATTTTTTCTAAGACCTGAGAATTAGTCACCAGCTTCTATTAGCAATCAGACCTATGAAGAATTCTATCAAATCATGCAGCCCAAGGGCCATAATTTAATAAAAATATAATCAATTTCAAAATTAGAGTCCCAGTGGGATATCAAGGAGAAAATTCCAGTGCCAGGGAGCAATGGAAATTCACACTGGATGTATAATGTATTCCTGGGAAGAAAGGCCACCATATTGGAATCTAGCACCTGTGAGATGATGAACAAAAGCTTCTAAGAGGGTAACTCTCTTTTGGGAACGTGAGGGAAAGAGATTCTCTCTTCTAATCTACTGAGAGTTTAATACTGCATTGAAGGAAATCATTGTTGTGTCATTAGCAACATCCTCCTACTAGGCTGGCTCTAGCTTCTCTGGATTTTGGGAAGAGTTTAGATGGGTGGCTCAGTGGGTTGGGCCACTGCCTTCGGCTCGGGTCATGATCTCAGAGTCCTGGGATCAAGTCCCGCATCGGGCTCTCTGCTCGGCAGGGAGCCTGCTTCCCTCTCTCTCTCTCTGCCTGTCTCTCTGTCTACTTGTGATTTCTGTCAAATAAATAAATAAAATCTTTAAAAAAAAAAAAAGGATGGTTGAGAAGGTGAAAAATAGGTGTAGAACAATCTCCTTTCATTAGCAACATCCTCCTACTAGGCTGGCTCTAGCTTCTCTGGATTTTGGGAAGAGTTTAGATGGGTGGCTCAGTGGGTTGGGCCACTGCCTTCGGCTCGGGTCATGATCTCAGAGTCCTGGGATCAAGTCCCGCATCGGGCTCTCTGCTCGGCAGGGAGCCTGCTTCCCTCTCTCTCTCTCTGCCTGTCTCTCTGTCTACTTGTGATTTCTGTCAAATAAATAAATAAAATCTTTAAAAAAAAAAAAGGATGGTTGAGAAGGTGAAAAATAGGTGTAGAACAATCTCCTTTCATTAGCAACATCCTCCTACTAGGCTGGCTCTAGCTTCTCTGGATTTTGGGAAGAGTTTAGATGGGTGGCTCAGTGGGTTGGGCCACTGCCTTCGGCTCGGGTCATGATCTCAGAGTCCTGGGATCAAGTCCCGCATCGGGCTCTCTGCTCGGCAGGGAGCCTGCTTCCCTCTCTCTCTCTCTGCCTGTCTCTCTGTCTACTTGTGATTTCTGTCAAATAAATAAATAAAATCTTTAAAAAAAAAAAAAAGGATGGTTGAGAAGGTGAAAAATAGGTGTAGAACAATCTCCTTTCACTTGTTTTGAATTGTATTGATTTTTTGTGCCTAGTAGAGTGCTTTGCACAAAAGACTCAATATATACTTGGTGTTGAAGGAATTAATTAATTTTTAATTAATTTTATATGTATATAGGCCAATGCATTGCACAAAAATATTTTGGCACAATTTGATTACTTCCAAAGAAATTAAAAATGAAAAAAAATATGAAAGCAAAAGTGAGCCAATTTGAACATACAATACCTCACATTAAAAAAGACCATGCCTTTCTTTACAGATAATGAATTTTGTGGTCCAAAAAACAAAGGAGCTGCATAACATTAAATGAAGCAAAGGAAAAGAAAACTATAACAGGATGTTAAAATTGAGCTTATGACTAAGCCCCAAAATATAATTGACTAGAAATTTCAAAACGAAGTAGCAAATTGCTGATTGCATATTGATCAATGGAAATGATCCTGAGGAACTGATAGATGAGTTTTTGACCCCTCAGCCAGGTCAAGACCATAAAAAGGAGAGGTAGCCGGTGATCTACTACACATCACTTCTAATCTAGTGAGAGGAGATTTTGAGGAAATCACTACACAGTTAGGAGTAATCTGACCCCTTACCTAGGAAATCTGTAAGCCAAAAGAGTTGTCCAATGTTTTAGCAGTAGAGTCAGGACTTGTTGAAGCAAGGGAAGCAAGATCTCTTAAGGATCAAATGTGGACCAATTGAATGGTGGGGGAGAGAGAGAGAGAGATCGATGGTTTATTTCTGATCCTGGAGGTACAGAAGGATCCAGCAAAAAGAATCTGGAGGTGAACACCTTTGGTCAGAAAGGAATCAATAGCAGCTGCTCAAAAGAGACATGTTTTGCATCAAGGGATCTGTGGAGAGAGGAACCTAGGGCAGAATTGTGTGACAGCCTATCAAAATATCCCTATTGAGACAGAATCTGCCAGGCTTAGAGAACAGGAAACCAGGTAATGTGATTGATTCCATTAAGACCTTTCTTTACCACTCCCTTGTGACCTATGAGGGGTCAGAAACTGCTGGCCAGGAAGGGAGTGGATGGAGAGAAAAGAGAAGATAGGATAGGAAAATATAGAAGAAATCCACAAACCTTTCCTTTCCTGACTGCATTTTTCGAACTTGAAATACACATTAAGAAAGAAGGAAAGAAGAATTAACTCTATATCAATTTGGGACTTTTTTTTTTAAACATTTTATAATCTTATTAAACTTTCTAAATTGAGACTATGATCTCAATTTAAAGTAAATGTACAAATAAGTGAAACCATATGATAATTGACTCTCTCTGCTTGACTTATAAAGTAAATGTACAACTGTTTGTTATCTAAGTGTGTACAGAAAAATGGGAGTGCCCATAGACAGATCTGGATTTGGGGGGAACCCTCATTCAGAAAAATAGTATAAAGTTGTGATTATAGGAAAAGAAATCATAGTAAATTACAGATTTTTAAAAGCTGACAAATAACACATATATCACAAAATAACATTTTTGTTAGCTGTCTGGCACATTGATATATTTTCTAACTAAAATTTTTGATTGAATATTCTTCAATTGCTTCTTAAATATTTTCTGTAATGAGAATGAAAAAAATATATTTTGTTGATCCACTTTTATAGTCCCAATGTAGATCCATGCCCTACAAATATAGGTATAATGATAAATTCCATTTCCTTTGTTTTTCAATTAAAAAAAGAAAAATAATAAATGCATGTGGCATTTAAAATTCTACAGACTGCATTTTCAAGTTTGTTGTAAGTAAGATTCTATGAGAAATGAATGAATCCTCTGTTTACAGTCTCATATGTGGAAAATTACAAAAGTTTTCAACAAACTTGCTTGTGGTTCTGTATCTGTTCTCTTTTTATTCAGGCATAGTGTGACACATTCATATCTAGATACAACCTTTGCTTTGTACCCTATCATTTTAACTACAGTGAGTTAGTCTTCAGTCAAAATCCTGCCTTTAACAGATGAATGGATAAAGATGTGGTCCATATATACAATGGAATATTACTCAACTATCAGAAAGGATGAATATGCAACTTTTGTATCAACATGGATGGAACTGGAAGAAATTATGTTGAGTGAAATAAGTCAAGCAGATAAAGTCAATTATCATATGGCTTCACTTACTTGTGGAACATAAGGAATAACACAGAGGACATTGGGTGAAGGAGAGGAGAAGTGAGTTGGGGGAAATCGGAGGGGGAGACGAACCATTAGAGACTGTGGACTCTGAGAAACAAACTGAGGGTTTTGGATGGGTTGGGGTGGGGGGATGGGTGATCCTTGTGGTGGATATTAAGGAGGGCACATATTGCACAGAGCACTGGGTGTTGCACATAAACAATGAATCTTGGAACACTGAAAAAAAAAAAAGGAATCCTGCTTTTATGGAGCTTTTGGCTTTCTAGTAGAAACAAAAGCTACTCAATTAACCACACTAAAAAGATGTGAGGTAAGAATTTTGGAGGAAAGAAGTATTAATCTATAAGAGCCCATAAGAAAGGAACCTCATCAGTAATTATTTGATAGTGGATACTGGATTAATAAAACAAAGGTCCAGGTAATGTGGCTATAGTCAGAAGAAGGCGTCTGAAAGCCCTTGGTTGAATAACATCTTGGAGCCTGCCTACATTCCAGAATCTCATTTCTCTCTGTGCGCTTGGTATTGGGAATTCTTCTTAGTGCCTGTTCTCAGGCTCTGTTACCACTACTGGCATCTATGCTGCTCTGCCAACCATGTTGTTTTCCTGGTGTGTTTTTTTCCTAGAACACAGCAAGAAGAGAACTCAGTCTGGCTTGAATCTTAGAAAACTGCATTAAACTCAAGCTGTCTTTTGGCATCTCAAAGTCTACTTGTATACAGGCTGGGCTTCTGTCCAAATTAAGCAATCTTTCACCACTACCTTCTAATTCTGCACTTTATCCCATCACCATAACATCTTTTACCTCATAATATGCAGTGGGATGTGTGGGGGGGTGGGAAATATCAAAAGAAGATAAATTAAATCAACAAATAAATTGAATCAATAAATATAACATTTGCCTTAAATTACAGGTTGTGTTTTCCTGAGGATGTATCATCCTCTTGTGAGTCCTTGGTGTGTTTGCTGCACTATACTTCCAGGTAGCCAGTATTTGAAAGCCTGCTTTTGAGTGTGTAACAGGTAACAGGTCATCTGCTTCGTAATGATCTGAGGTGCTTATTTAAAAATACAGATTTCAAGCTCCACTCTTGAACTACTCCTCAGAAGATCTGGAGACTGAGACCTGGGAATCTGAATGTTTATTTAGCCCAACTCCCTAGTGAAAGTTTTGCACATTAAAGTTTGAGAATGAATCCACTAAGGATAGAACATATATGATCTTTTCAATGTCCAGCATTAAGAGATAAGTTGGATGCTCAGACTGTAGGACACCAATATGAAAAATGCAGGGAAAAAAAAATCTCAGCTTATAAGGCAATCACTGGAGGAAATTATAAAGTATGGTAAACTAAAAGGTTGACAGTGTGAATGAAAATGACCAAGGTACTAAATGCTCTACAGCATTGCTGAAGTAGCAAAAGTATCTACATATGAGGTACTAATTAAGTAAACTCTAGTACATTGAAACAAAGAAATACTATGCAGCTATATAAAAATGTGTAACACTATATATTGCTAAGATATGTTGTTAAATGAAAAAAGGAAATGTCTGAGCCGTACATATGTTGTACTGTCTTTCACATGAGAAAGAGGAAAGTACTTACTAAGGGGAAGAAAATAAACCATGTACTCATATTTGCTTGTGTTCCCATGAGGAAATGCTGGAGGGACACAGAAGAAACCAATACAAGTGATGTGACTTTTTGCAGTAATAACTTCACTGGCTCACACTTCTCTTTCTCCACTCTTTTTAGATAGTGTCTTGTCACACTGTCTCCGGGCTTGACCATGAAAATTTCTTTGACTAATGTGAAGCAAGTAGAATTGGGGAATTGCCTTGGCTTGCTGCTCTGGGAGTCCTCTGAATGCCATGTGAAGAAGGCCAGGTTAGCCTAATGGATGAGGAGAGACATGATGCAACCGCCAACGCACTTTGCACCCCCAAAATGTCATCAACAGCTTATTAACTGCAAAGTGATATGGAGTAAAAGCTGTATCAGGGGAATTAAACCTTGCACAATTAAAAGACATTAGCCAGAGACCACAAAGGAGAGCTATGAAAGAAATCTGTGGAAGGCTTCTACTTTTTTATCCGATGCTGTTCCTGAAATCACTGAAGGTCAGAAGCGCAGATAGTCAAAAAGAAAGGTTAGTACAAAGCAAGACAGACTGAAGACAAACTGGAACCTGTGTCTGCCTCCAATTGCTTCAAATTTCTTTGCTGTGGAGATGTACATGTGCCTGGCTCAAGACTCAGGAAAGCAGAAGAAGGAAATCCATGGGAGCTGAAGGAGCGTAGATCTTGCCACGGCCCCACAGCAGAGGGTGACCCATTGGTCAACAAAAACGTGCAGGAGCTACAGTGGTACCTGGAGCCTTAAACCAACATTCCAAGCATAATGACAATCTCTTCCTTCCACCTTCCAAACATTGTGCAAGTATCTTGTGTTGTATACCCTAATCCAGAACTATATTAGGAAGGGAAATGTACTTGTGGGTAAGCTAAAGGAACGCTGTATAATCATCATTCCAATCCTAGATCACCAGCCTCCAGCCAAGTGGACAACTAACTCCAGAAGCATAGAGTGTAGTTAGCAGAGTTCCATCAAGATCACCCAAACCAGAAAACTTATTCAGCCCACCACAGAATCACAAGCTAAATAAACTACTGTTTTAAGCTGCTGAGCTTGTTTCATGGGGAGGGCTAGTAGCTAATAGCTAGACTTCTTAGTGTCTACCTTATTCTGTAAGACTTGTATCGTTTAATTTTCCAACCATGTAAAATATTACTAATTAAGAATAAAATTAACTTAAAAATATCGGAAAGGACTGTAGTATGTTACTGGGGAGCTTAATAGTTATTGAAAAGACACCATCTAAAGGGGTGGGTAGTTCAGAGCGGCAGAAGGAGAGATGGGTGTAAATCAACTGAGTCCCCCCACAGCCTTGTCCATTTCAGGTGTGGAAGAAGCATCCACCCCTGTGAATGTTTGTTCCTCCAACCTGTCTTTTTGCCTCTCTTTTATCCTTGATCCCAATCTATCCCCAAGAATTTGGATTCCCTGTCTGAGCTATCTCTTAAATATGCCATCTTCTTTTTGTCCCCACTGCCATCACTATAGCCCAGGATATTCCAACAATATCCAAACTCATATCCCTGTTGTCACATGCCTCCTTCCAATCCACTGTCTGTATGTAATAGGAATTAAAATATGAACCAGATCATGTCATCCCCTCATTCCATTTCCTGCTTGAAATCTTCAATGTCTTCCAATTAAATTTGGAATTTATACAAAGTCCTTGTCTCAATTTGTAAGATTCTATAAGACCTGGATCTTACCAATTTCTCTGATCTCCAGGGTCACTCTCCCAGACCCATCCTACTTGACTCCAACTACAATTGACTTCTTTCAGTGCCTCAGACATTCTACACTTAATCTCTTTCATATCTTTGGATTGGTACATGACATTTCTTATGCCTATTTCTTTCTCTCCCTAATAGAATATAAACTCCATGAGGGCAGGACCCTGTATACCTTGTGCATTATTTTGTCCCTGAGGCCTATCAGAGAGCTTTACACAGTGGGACCTCAACAAACACTTGACAGATGAATGAGTGACTGAAGCAAGGTGGATTGAAGTAGCCTATCTCCTTTCAATTCCCTTTGAGTATCCATTTAAGCATACCATGTATTTTCTTAGATTTATCTGGCTCTACCCCTTGCTTCACTCATGTGTCTGTTACAATGTCTATTCCTCAGAAAGGTCTGCCCTGACCCCAACTCATGTAGTCTGCACTTGACACTCTCTAAGTCCTTATATATTTATCACTCTTTGAATATATATTATTTGTGCTCCCTTTGGCAGCACATATACTGAAAATATATTATTTGTGTGTTTATTTTTTATTGGCACATTCATTTTACTTTTTCCATGTTTTTAAAAATGGAACTATAATTGACATACAACATTATATTAGTTCCAGAATTATAATACAATGACTCAATATTTACATATATTGTGAAATGATCACCATGATGATATTTGTTTTTTTATAATGGCAGGAACGGAGGTTGTCTTATCACCTAGAATAGTGCTTAAGACATAGGAGATGTTTGGTCGTACATACACACATACATACATACACACACAGAATAGTGAGCAGTGACCCCAACTTATACTTTCTTGCTTTCCTCTGAGGACTGACAGTCCTGACCTTTAATTCCAACCTAGTCCCCAGAACCCAGCTACCACAAATTGGACCTTCCAAAGCTGAGCATGTCAAAGTAGCATCTGCTTTGAATTCCTAAGCCTCATCTACCTTCTGGAACTCACCTTCTTTTGCTCTCTCAATTGCTACCAAATTGCCAGACCTATAATAAGACTGCTGTACACTCTTGGCTATGCTTGGCTCACCAAACCAAACCTTCTCTCTCACTGTGTCTCCCCATCTCAACTCTCTTGGAAGGTCTGGGCCCTTTGATGTTGCCTCCTCCAGATGCCTCAACTTTCTGTATGTAACTGGCTAAACCTCCCTGACTCCCGAGACATGACTGAAGGAAGAGTGAAATCAAGTCTAAGAAAAAAGGTTAAAAAAGAAAAGAAAAGAAAAGAAAAAAGGTTAAGGAAATTTAGCAGCAGCCCTTGAAGATTTAGTTGTTCACTTAGGGTTGTAATATTTTTCTAAAGAGCTGCATAGAATCCCCAAATTTGAATATACCATAATGCATTCAACTATTCCTGCACTGACAACCAGTGTTGACAGTATGTATCTTTGTGCATATCCCTTTGGAAACATTCAATATGATGCCATTTATGTAAAAAGAAAAAGACTCTGCACATCTTCTATGGCACAGGCATGTATGTAAGTATATGAATGCACAGCAATTGTCTGTTAATAGTAGCTACATCTGGAGATCAGGGGTCATGTTCAAAGACACTTCTGCCTTCTCTATTTCAGTTTTATAATAAGGAAAATGCAAGTTTGTGTTACTTACAAGATTAAAGATGATTAAAAACATTAATGAAACAAATTTTAACAACAACAAAAAATGAATGCCCTTTTACCAAAGTAACTTTCTCAGGATAGTGGAAACTGGTAACGTGATTAGACTTTCTGTATTCCTATCTCTGGGTGGAGGTATGGAATGTTGCAAAATGCAAGCTGTCAGGTTGCCCAGGGAGGAGGCCATCTGGGTAGACCATTACCTAGTTGAGCAGCATGGTAACCCATCCTCCTGTGGCACATTTTAAGAACTTTACATTTTTACTTTGAACTTTGTCTCTTGCATCAGGAGAGTAGAGCCTAATAAATGGAAACCTGTCTCAGCATTTCATCACAGATTTCTGGAACGTAGCTGTATCTCTACAAAACCTATTCAGGACTTCCCAGAAAAGTCCAGGCCTGGATTCTACAATTGCATCACAGTGCAATGACTGGGTTTCACAGCTAAGTCAGTGGGATGTCAGGGGGCTGTCATCTGGTATCTAAGCCATTGAGTTACATTAGAAAAGTGTGATAACAATGAAACAGCACACCCTTGTGTTTTCACTGGGCTTTTCTTTCTCAGGTGCTTCCTGACACCTCACATACCTTTGCACCATAACAATGTGATAATTTGGGGGCAGATACCACCATCCTGTTTTACTGAAGGTCTTTGCTCTAGCAGTGCTGGTCTTTCAGTATCTTTGCCAAGTACCCCAGGGTCTTTGCACTTGCTATTTTTCTGCCTTTTGCTCTTTTCCTAATCTTCTGGTAGGATCCTTTTCATAGTCCCAAAATCATCTTCCAGAGCAATCTTTTCTGACTATACAGGTACCCCTCCAAGTTCCTTTCTATTACATCACATCTTATATTCTTTACAGCACTATCTGGAACTATGTGATTTATTTTTTTATCCATTGCCTTCCTCTCCCCAGCTGAATGTAAAAGAGCTTGGGATTTTGTCACGTTCACTGCTAAATACCCAGCACAGTTCCAGATATCCTGTAGGCACTCAGGAATGTCTTTGAATACATAAATAAATAATTTCCCAGAGGCTATGCTAGAACACTGATTCTCAGTCCAGGCAGGCTCATCAGAGTCATCCGGAGGGCTTTTAAAAAATACGCTGCCCAGGGCTACCCTCCATAGATGTCCATTTAACCATTTAACAGTCTGGTCTAGGCTTGGTAGTTTTAAAAGCTGCCCAGGTGATTCTAAAATGTGTCCACAGCAGGGTATCCAAGGTTGATAGTTTTTTTCAGACCTTTCTGATGCTGTTACAATTCCCCAGGAGAAAGACTGTAGTCATAAGGAGGGTAGTGAGATGTGGTTAGAGTCGGTTCAGGATATAAGATGTGCAACTGAGGCTAGTCAGGTGAAGATGTGTCCAATATCACTAGCTTTATTAGCAGAACTGAGACAATGACCCACATTCCCTGATTAAAAATAGCAGACCTCATCTGGGAACATGTTGCCTCTCACTTCTTGGCTGCTCATTCCATGATATTCTAAAACACCCTGCAGAAATCAGTGCACAGACTTTGATTACCCCTTCTCCTGGAGTTTAGAATTGCATCTAAGTGGAAGTTCTGCTCTAAGAAAGAAATTTCTGGATATAAGCCTCCTCTCATTGTTCTTAACCTCTTCTTTTTCCTTTGGCTTCAATTCTTTTCCTCTCTCCATTTCTTTTCCTCTATAATCTTAGCACTTTTTATTCCCTCAGAACTTTCTAAAGTATTTCCTTAAATATTTGGAAGTTTTTAGTTTTTAAGTTCCAAAACTTGGAGAGTTCTCTGCATAGTGTTCTGGGCAATCTATGGATAAGAAAAAAATTCTTCATCCAGGCATTCCATCTCATCTTCATGCAAAGACACCACACAGATTATAGTTTGTCATAAATCCTAGATGATATTCTTGTCTTCTCAGACCAGAAAAATGGGGAGAAAATTGGAGTGCAGACACTTGACCCTTCTCCAGACTCTGGAAGTTGTGAAGTTCCTGGAAAAACAATAGACATCAAGGTCTTCTGGACATTTGGGGAAGATGGGTCATATGAAATTTTGAGTTTTGAGAGCCTCTAAACAAATCTCATCTTCTGTCAATTAAACAATTGATTTATGAGGAGTGAAGTTGCCACATGGTTTGAATACACCATGCTCTGGGGATGAAAAGAGAAGGAGATGTAATTTTATTTGGAAGACCTTTTAGGCTGTTGGCCGTCTAGTGCTGAGAAATCTCGGTGCGGAAAGGATGAAGAGGGGGTGGGCCTGACAGAGTGGAAGGATGGATTAGACAGAAAGCAGGGTTTGGCCCTGAGTGAAGCGTTACATTGTTCCCAGTCATTGGATGGATTGGGGTCCCCATTTCCTAAATTTCCTTATGGTTTCCTATTTTTCTGATGAGGTGGTGAGAAGGCACAGGGTATGTTGGGTTCAGTCCTCTTGGAACCAGAGGAACCCTGCGTTTTGTGTCTGTATATATAGACATGTATGAAACTTAGCAGACCTGACCCTTGCCTCTGCATGGGGAATTCAGGGGAAAAGGCCAGGTGGGACATGGCATGGTTATTAAAATGACCACACAGCACACAGTGTCCTCCCTCGATTCGGCACTTCACATTCTCCAGTGAAAAATTAGTGGAAAATGTTCATTTGTGTCAGACTTTCCTCATGATTTAAATGCTGCATGCTTCACCCAGGACACCTGTGTTTGTTGAGCAATACTAGAGGAGGCCTTTGAGAGGTTTACAAAAGACTAGGCAGTGAAAGGGATGAGTAATGAAATGGAGGTTCCCCCTGGGGTTGAAGGGAGCATGTGGGAAGATGTTGTTGGGAGGAGGGGGTAGAAAAGAACGGAGTAGTAGGGAAAATTAACCTCTTTATGCATCCTTTTAGCAATGTGATAGCTATGTATTGAGCATCTTTATGACAAAGTACTTTCCCAAGCCTAGTGGATATATCAAAGTGAATTGGAGAGGATTTGCCTGTCTCCTATTTGCTCAACTTTTTCGTACTTCTCTTCTGTGGAGAACTTTCCTGACTCTTGGGTGAAGGTATTGCTCTTTTCTTGATTCCTCAGTAGCCCTTGATGTGGACTTCTCCTCTGGCACTTACTACATTTGTTATATTCTAATTTTCTGTGTACACATCCCTCTGCCTCACAGGGCTCCAAGCTCTGCAAATAGGGATCATGTCATAATTATCCTTGACACCACGCATATGGAAGGTGCTCAATAAAGGTTGATTAAATGGATTTGAAATTAATATTTAACTTGACAGGTAGACTGGTCTTCATATATTTATAAATATGATGCTGTTGCAGATTTAATTTCTTAATCTGTTCCAGGAACTGAGGAGGCAGGTTTGAAAGTGATATGTTGAGATCCATGAATCTCCTATTTTGTTCTTCAGATAATCAGCAATGTCAGAACTATCCCATGGAGGATCTGTGGGTGGGATGAAACTAATGGTCATTATTTAAATGCAGTTGATATAGTTATCAACTGTTCTCTCTCTTATTGTTCCGAACCATGCCCTCAACATGTGCCACATCCATGAAGTACTCATCAACAATGGCAATGATGAGAAAAAATATTTATGGAGTTCTTCCATGTGCCAACATTTATTCTAAGTGCTTTGCATGTTCTGTTTCATTTATTCCTCATGAAATTCCATGAGGGTAATACTACTATTGTTCTAATTCTAAAATAAAGAAACTGAAACATAAAAAGTTTAAGTAACTTGTTCAAGGTCACATGGCTTATAAGTGGGATAGAAGCAAGATTCCTGCTTGGAAGCTCTTGACTTCTCTGCTATATTGTCTCCCCTATTTGGCTACTCATCCTATAGGAAGTTTATGCACAAGAAGAGGTAAACACATGTCACCTCTTGTGTTGAGGATTTGTTGCTAGACTGGGTATCACACCCTCTGAGACTTGATCTGCTTTCTGTATTTCTACAAAACCTACTTCTCTTCTTTTTCATACGGCATCAATTATAATTGTCTAATTTCTTCTTTGCTTCCCCCTTGAGCCTGTAAATTCTTTAAGAACAAAAGTTTTAATCTCTCAATGCCTAGAACCTGTTGCTCAAGAAATATTTGTTTAATTAATTAAGAAAAAATTGCAATTTTCTTCCAAATTCTCAAGAGCATTTCCATAAGAATGCTTATTGCAATACTTATTAACAATGTTTGTTGCATCCACTAATTTGTTCATTCTTTCAGTAGATATTTACTGAGGGAGGACTTGCCTGTGTTAAGCGTTCTTCTGGGGGCTGAGGTGAGAAAATGTAAATGGTTCCTGTTTATAAGAGGCTTGCAGTCTACCGAAGGGTGTGTAGACATTAATTAAAATCGTATAAGCACAATTTGGAATATTGTTATGGAGAAAAGGAAAGGGTGTTATATGAAAACATAAAATTAAACAGAAGAATCTCTGAATCTCAGAGAAAACCCATAATCCTACCAAAAGTTCAAGTAGATCATGCTTTGACTCCTTAGGGTAAACCCATAGCTACTGATGATAGTGAGTCAATTAAATGCAAATTTGGAAAATCTGAACAAGTCAGTAAGTTATTTTTTGAATAGTCTCAAGATCATTGAGTTAAAGAGTCCCCAACAATAACTGAATCCAACTTCATATACACTGGAAAAGCTTACTTGGAATTAAGGTTCCAGATAAATTGATTGTGTAAGGATAATGAGAATCTGTCCTAGTTTAGGAGGATTTGCTCTATGTCCCAATACTGTTCCTGGTAACAGAGACCAGTGTCTACCCAGAAAGTTAGGCATTTAGGGAGTTATCTTCATAAGCTCATGTAATTTTACACAGAATCCAGAGCAAGTTATGCTAAACTAAGTCTGACATTTGCTAGGGATTTATTCCAATTTTGTCTTGGTGCTACCCGCTGGTGGGTAAAACCAGAGAGCAGAGATTGAACTTCTAATTCTGGAGAATATACTGATAGAGTGAGCTTTTGTTTTATTTAGAGGAAGGATCATAAGATATTATTAAAACAACTTGAACATCTGGTTTGGGGATAAAGTCATTTTATTGTGCAACTGCCAAGCCACAGAGCCAAGCTTACCAAGAAAGCCTCCCTCTTTCCCAGCCTTCAGTAAAGTCTAATACCCAACTATAATAATATGCACCCTCCAACACAAATGAAGAGTAAAGGGGAGCAGAGTGAGGTCTTCAAAACTCAAGGAAAATTCACCTGGTGGTTGGAAAATCAGAGCAATGCAGAGTAGCTACACTCCCTTTTGAATCTTTTCTCAACCTAGCTGCTACCTATTCAAACTCTTAATGAAAACATCCAAAAAGGAAGCAATATCCAAAAGAAGTATTCATTGAATCCAGTAAAATTCCTCTTCCCACTACCTCTATCCTCTTCTCTATGAAGTTGAAAATTGCTGTTCAGTCTCAGAGAAAATAAAAATCAGTTAGCAAGGAACCTTCGAGTATACATGGAATGGAGTTCTTTTTACATGTTCAGTGCTGGGGAAGTCCTTTCCTGCTACTGCACTATTGCTCTGGGCATACCCTTAAGTTACTTAGTCTCATTCATCTATTCAAAAAATAGATTCATTCATCTATTCAAAAAAATTATTCAAAAATATTAAAAAAATTTTTTAAAAAAATTCTTCACTTCGCTATCAGTTAACAGGCTCTGTACCAGGCACTAAACTTTATGATATGATGGTGTTTATATTTAGACAGCTAAGATACAGTTAAACAGACACATGCATAGAATGACTACTAGTTATAAAAGACCTATGAAAGAAATAAAGCGCTGGGAATATAAACACCTGGTCCTCCTATTTCTTCCATTCACACCCAAGGCTGACCTTTCAGTCAATCATGACAGCCTTTCCCACATTCCAAACAGTTGATCAAATTGGCAAACAAATTAAAGTCTATCTGCTTGCCCCCAAGCCAGGGTTCTCAGACAAGGACAATAAAACTCCTAAATAATATGTGCCTATGTCATATATGCCTACTCACAGTATCAGAAAGTTGGAAAACAGACTAGAGATCTGTTTTTGCTCAACCCCTTTGTTTTTGCAGTGTCCCAGAGCAGAGCAGTGATCTGCCACAATCTCTCAGATCTCCTGTGTTAAAGCTCTGGTAAGAACTCCAGTCTCGTGAATCTAATTCCAGGACCTTCACCTGTTGCCTTCAATGGAGATTTTAATTTTGGTCTTATCCCATTCGACCATCTCTCTGTTCACTAATTGTGGTTTTATAACTTGAATAACCCGGAAGAGGGAGGAAGGGATATTTACAAAGTTTAGAAGTCAAGTAATTTTTCTGGTTGACAAGATGAACCAATGAGAAGTAGATTGTAGAGGCTTTAAAAGGGAAAGCGTATCAGAACCCAGCAAATAAACAGGGATTAGGGTCTTTCTTTCTCAAATATTTCAGAATTTTCAGAATGTGGTTAAGTTATTCTCCTTTTGAGTCCTCAGCTTGTCTTTTCAGGTGTGGGGATTTGGGAAGAAGAGAGGGGTTGGGGTGAGTGAGATGTGGAGGCAGGATTGGACTATTTCTTTTTTGTATTTGCTAAATGCTCTTTCATGGACTACCCATGGGATACAAATGCTGAGAATAATCCACTATACTCCAAACCAATGACACCAGTTTTTGCATCTGATAGCATTTTACCAGGGGAAGTCAACTATAAACAGGTTTTTAGTCTGACAATCCAAGACTCCTCACAGAATTGACTCAGCGGTTATTTTGTCCAAGGTACATAGAGCAAGTTTGCTAAGTCTGGGTCATTTTGATAAATTCTTGAAAACAGGGACCCCAGACTGCAAGGGAGAACATAAAAGATCCCCTGGGGCTGTAACTAGAGCTGGCAACTGGCCTATGTCCTCACTTCACTCCAGCCCTGGGCCTGCAGCAAAAGGAAGCTTACTAGGCAGGAGTCCTCTGCCTTCTTGAAGGCTATCTGCTTAGCTGTGGCTCCCTTGAAGAATCAGAGCTTCTCGATTTGAAAAAAAAAAAAAAAAAAAAACAGTGGATCATCTAGTCCAGCCCTTTCTCCAGGGAGGTAAATTAATATTGTCATTAACTAGACTATACTACAGGCTTTCATGTGGGGAGAGAGAAGGGATTGGAAAACAGTGAGTCAGGAGGTCCCCAGAGAATCCAATGAGAACAGGAGGTGACTCCCTGCCTTAGGTATAAGAAAAAAAGATTTAATAGGATTGTAGCCCTCAAACTTTTGCATGCACCAGAATCACCTGGAGGACTATTAAAGCATGAATTACTGGACCTCACCTCCGAACCTCTGATTCTGTTAGGTTTGGGACTTGAGAATCTGCATTTCTAAGAAGTTCTCAGGTAATTCCATTGCTTCTGGACCAGGAACCATACTTGGGGAACATTTTAGGAACTTTTCCTCTTTAGGTAAAGAGGAAAAAGAAGATAGCAACTACCCAAAGTCATCCAGTTCATTCACATTCTGGAGGCCTCAAAGAGGGAACTATAAGAGCTGGCATTCTCCATAGTGAGATAACATTAGTCTTTTCTGTCCATTAAACACCATATTTGAATTCAGTGAGGAGGGGAGGCCCGTGCCAGCTGGTATAGGTCACAAATATAACTCTGTGAGGGAATTCACTTAAGAAAAACATAAAATAAAATAAAGCTAGGTGCTATATGCAGTTGATGTGGCTAAGCCCTGGAAAGAGTGAGGGGGCTTCCTTGGGTCTGGTGATCTGGTGAATTGGAGTGCGCATTGGGTAAGCAGAGAAGGGAACAAGACTCATTGCTCCTTTATGGTATCACCAAGTATATAGTAGGTTGTACATTATACATTTTTTGTTTTTCCAATTATGTTAACTTTTATTCATATTTAGCAAAGCCTATGATGTGGGAGAAACAGCTCCAGACCAAGAGTTGGCAGAGCCCAAACCTGGCTATACCTTGGTCAGTTTTGTGATGTGGGCAGACTGCTTCAGCTCTCTGCATCTTGGAAATCACATAATTTACCCTATAATTCTGCTGAACTCTCTAAAGGCCCAATGATATCAGGTGTAAAGGCACTTTACAAGAATATAAAGTGTTATATGGGGCATCTGGGTGTTTCACATGGTTAAGCATCTGCCTTCAGTTCAGGTCATGACCCCAGACTTCTGGGATCGAGTCCCACATTAGGATCCCTGCTCAGTGGGGAATCTGCTTTTCCCTCTTCCTCTCCCCCTAGCTTATGCTCTCTCTCTCTCTCTCTCTCTCTCAATCAATCTCTCTTTCTCAAATAAATAAATAAAATCTTAAAAAACAGAATATAATGTGTTATAGAAACAGAAGAAATCATTCATTCATTCATTCATTCAACAAAATTGTGTTGGAAGTCAACCACATGTTGGGCACTGTTGGTAGCCCAAGGGAAAAATAAACAAGTTTTTTGCTCTCTGTGGAGAAAAGAGGAAATAGCAGTCTTTTTTTTTTTTTTCCAGTCAATTTTTTTCTCACTCCCTCCTCCCCTGACCTTGACACTACTGAGAAAATGTTTAATAGGATGAACAGAGTTAATAGACGCAGCTTTAGAGGTTTCCTGGGAGTCCTTAGGTGCCCTTGCATGCCCTCTCCAGAATACTATGTACTCTCATGTCTAAGTATAGAGTGACAGAAGAAGGAAAGAAGACAGAGAGCCAGCAAGAGGGGTGCAATTGCCTTGCAGTAGGGTCACTGGGTCCCAATCCTTATACTCAGTGGACAGCCTTGGATGAGATATTTAAAACCTCTGTGGTCCCATTTTTATCTGTCCTATGGAGATAAGGTAGGGTTAGGATTCAACAGTACTAGTTATCTAAACATTGACATAACTCTGCATCCGTTGGTATCAGTTTTTGCCACGCAAGTGTCCCCCATCTCTGCTAATCTGCGTATCCAGGCCCCACCCAGTCCTGAGACCCCTGGACGTTTCCACACTCCAGCAACTAGGAGGTATTGCTTGGCACAGTGGGTACCTCTGATGCTGGCTTAAGTGCATCTTCCACATCACTTCTGATTGGTTGGCAACTGTGCAAAACCTATTGGTAAATATTTCTGACCATCACTTGGATATCATATGGTTTTTGTGATGATCACACAATGATCTCAATAAATGAGTATCTCTATTGCTACTATGAGTGGATACTCAGTAAGTTTTGCTTCCTTCAAGACAAAAGCAGATATCGTAGTTCTGAAGGGTGGGCAGAGGTGAGCAGAAAGGAAAGAAGGCAAGAAGTTGGTTGAAAAAAAGCAGAGAGTGAAAATACTATGGAGACACATTCTCTCAGGACCTGGGATGTGCTTAGCAAGTGCCTTCTTTGACACAGAGTCCTGTCAAAGGGCTTGGAGTCCCTTGAATGGAGCACAAAGTGTTATTGTTATATAGTAACAGCTCTTGCCCACACTGCTAATTTATTCCATTCTAATCTCCTCTTCACAGGGGAGACAAGAGTCTGAGCATTTCTCCCTTGCCTAGCCCTGCAACCTGCTCAAGGGAAAATAGTTTCCTTGTTACCCTGGGGCTCCCCTCAGATTTGCACTTTCTTGGCAGACCTGCCAAAAGGTATCAGAGTCACCAGGCACACCCCAGAACATTGATATGTTTGGAATTTAATCAAATGCCTCACAAAATGGGACTATTTACTTTATCCTTGGAAGCGCTCACCTTAAAAATATTTACAAGTGATCAAAATACAAATTAGTAGGACTCTACTCTTCACAATGAGCTTTTTAGGATTTATGCATTTTGACGCACACCTCATACTTCCCAACAAAAGAGGTTCTGGCATTTCCCCAATTCCAATGTATTAGCTCACTGAGGGGTAAAAAGATGGCGGGTATGCAATTCTGTGTTTCAGTAACAACTTCTTTGCCTTGCTCCTTGGCCTCTCCTTACAGGAGGGGCCTAAAAAAGCCTCCCACAAGGAGTCTAAGGTGTCATGGCTTCACTACCCAGAATTACCAAGCTATGAGTTCCAAACTTGTGGCCTTGGAGGCAAAGGGTATACAGTCAGTCACAGGTCTGAAAGCTAAAGCCCACAGGAGACCAAGGGCCCATGAGTCCAAAGAGAAAAAAAAAAAATCTGTTGCTGGATAGCAATCTTTTAACTCCCCACTTCTTACTCCCATGGTGCCCTCTGACCTCACCCTAGGGGCTGCACTAAAACTTCTCTACGATCCTCAATCCTCAGACCCACCCTCTTCACCTAACCCTCAAAAAAGCCCCAGGCTCACCCACTGAATTGAAAAGACCTGAGTTTCCCACCCACCACCACACTCCTCTAAGTTCTTTTGTCCCTTTGTTGATAGCACTCTCTCTTCTTTTCCTTTGCCCTCAGAGGAATGGTCGGTCCTCCTCACCAAACCTAACTTCACCACCTGGGGCTGATGATCAAACACAAACTACCACCCCCTACACCATGATCTTATCACTTGGTTGATCTCTCCATTTGGGGACCACTTCATCTTTCTAACAGTTTCTTTCCCCATTTTGTAAGAAAGTCTTTCCTAGCATGTCAAATCATCACAAACACCTCTTTCTCCTTTCTGTCCTCACGGGCATTGTTGAACTAGTGTCTCCACTGGCTGGCTCCACTATCTCAGCGCCTTTCATTCCTAAACCCTAGCAAGCTGGCTTCTCCCAGAGGGATATTATGGAAAGCCTGGCAAGAATTGGTGAAGTAACTATTTCGCCTTTGACTCTCAAATCATCAAAGTCAGCTGTTTTTCTTTTTTTCTTTCTCAATCTCTCCCTTTTACTCTTCCCCTGCCCCCTCCAGAGCACATGACCCTACTATATCCCCTTTCTTCTTAAAACATTCCCTGTACACTGTGGTGGTAGTTGTACTCTTGCAGTAATGAAGTTTTTCTCAAGTTTCCTAAATGGCTTCTCCTTGGCTGAGAAAGAAAAACATTCCCAGGATTCCTAGCCTCTATTCCCATTCTTTTGCCTTACTCTCCCTTTAGCTCCCTTTCTCCTCTCCCCTCTCCTCCCTGCCCCACTCCACCCCACCCTTTCTCTCTCTCTCTCAGAAGGGTCACCCACTGCCTTAGACTCAGTGATTGACCCTGAACCTCTGTAGAACCAATTCCTAAGTCATTTCCTCCAGAAAACTCACTTGCCTCCTGGGTTCCAGACCCATAATTCTAGGAATCTGCTGGATGTTTCCTTTTATGCCTCCTGCTGGCATTTTAGCACAGAGTTTTCAATACCCCAAATCATCCTGTTCTCCTCAAAACCTACTCAACCTTCTGTTTTTATTTTTGTAAACAGTGCAAATATTACCTTAGTCATGCAAACTAAAAATATTTGACTTTTTGTTCTGCCTCACCCCATTTATTTAACTCACTTTTTATGTTCCATTGTTTCCTGAATTGTGTCTTGGCTGCTCTCCCTCCTTTCTGTTGCAAGTAATCAGCCAAATTTTATGCATTCTCTTCCTCATGTCAGGACTCCTGCAATAGTCTCTTGGGTAATTGTATCCTTGACTTTGTATTCTTTTCTATTTATCTTACTTATGTCAATCTTCCTGAAGCCCACTTCCAATGAAAGTCTTTCGCCATTTTGCCTCTCTGCTCAATTAAATTTGGACTCTTAAAAATGCTATTCAAGGCTTTCCGTATGTTGGTCTTAAAAGATCTTTTCAAGTTTAATTCTCACTACTGTCCTATAATTAGCCTATTTTCTAGTCAAATGAGATGGCATTTCCTAGTTATGCCCAAAGCTTTCCAATTTCTGTCTTTTTGTCCCTACTCTTTATTTTGCTTAGTACCAAATAAGTACTTTTGCTCAAATGCTATAAAACTATCCCTCTCTGAATCGCTGCACAACCTAGTTTGAGCTTCCTAGTGTCCCTGACCTTTGTCAGTTTAAGAGTGCCTATTCTGAGAGCTTGGCCTCGCTACTTCTCTCTTCTCCAGTTTATAAGACCTTTTTGGGAAAGAGACCATAGACATCCTTAAAATCTTGTATAGCACCTGAGCTAGTACCTTCTACAGAGTTGGCCCAATGTATGTTAGTTAAATGTTGAATTAAAAAAATATATATATTATTAAAAACTTTATAATTAATTTCTTGTGTTTTGTTTTGGAAAGATTTTTAAGATTAGTACTCTTACCAACATTTTTAGAGTGATTGTAAATTCCTATATAAATAATTTAGACCTACTGTTCTTTGCATATTATTTCATGGCCCTATACATCCAGGGGAAAAAAAATAAACTAAGTCAATTACCTGGATATTGGTCCCCAAATTAAAAAATAATAAGTGGAAGACACCCTTAATAATTAACAATAACAACAAAAAGAATTGGTTATTAAATGCAGGGATGATGTGTCAGTACCTTGTTTATTTCTCCCACAGGACGAAATCCAGTTCTGAGCATATAATGAAAGAGCAGTTCTCATCAATTGACTATAGACAGTTGATTTACTTCTAAGAACTCTTTTTGAAACCTTACTTGCTCCCTCAGTTCATGTGAGAGCTGACATGTAGACCAAACCTGTGTTGTTTGAACCATGTATTGTCTGTCTGAGAATTAACCACACAAAATGCTGTCAAACAATTGGTTGTTGACAAGATTCAAGCTTTGTTAAATGAGAATTAAAAAATAGTTGGCAGATGGGTCCCAAGTCTTTTTTAAAGCATTGGTGTGTGTGTGTGTGTGTGTGTGTCTGTGTCTGTGTGTGTCTGTGTGCCTGTGTGTCTGTGTGTCTGTGTCTGTGTCTGTGTTTCCAGATGCCCTTGTATATTTTTTCCTGGCTGCAGAGTAGAAACAAGCAGTCCTATCTCACTGGGAACAAATGGAGCCCTCTCCAACAGGTAGACTCTTCTAGCCATCATAGACCATTTCTGTGCCACAGGAAAAGTTTTCTTCTTCCCAAACTTTATTTTGAAGCAAGTTCAAGGAAATTCGAAACAGCAGAGTTAGGTAGAAAAAATAAGAAGTCTTTTATTCAGCATGTACAGTTTGAATCATGTCAAGAAATATTGCTACTTCCATTTCATTACACTTTATTTTGGAGGAATTTTTTTTTTTTTTTTTTTTTTTTTTTAACAAATTCAGGAGAACTCTAAGTCAGGAGGTTGTCCATAGCTAAGCCTCACGGACAGATGGCTGACTCAAACACATAACAAAGAGTCTGTTGTGATGTTGCCAATTCTATTTCATGAAATCTTTTTTGGTATAAACTGGAGAAAGTACTTTGTTCAGTTAAAAATTTTTTTCAACCTGTTGTCTTTGCCAAGGTCAATGTTTCTATTATATGGGGAAGTATACACTCCCTCTGGTGGCTGATTTAACACATTAGTCTTTACCAAAAGACCCATGGATCTCAGTGGCTGATGTCCTAGTATGATGTGCATTCATTGAACAAATATTTATTGAGTTCTTATTATGCGTCAGGCAATATACGAAGATAACTAGAGTTGGAAAACCCAGGATCTTGCTCTGGGTTTGCTACATACTAACTAACCATTGGGCCTGTTCATGAGGCAGTCACCTAAATTCCTTCTTCTTCATTTTCTTAATAAAGAAGTGTGTATCCTCACTGCTTATCTCCAAGCAGAGTATCCAAGATCAAAAAAGAGGAAATAACAAGCAGAAGGATCATATGCTGTAAATTAGATGAAGTCACTTTAATGCTTAAAATAATTCCATCTCTTTTCCTTGCCATTAGAATAAAATCCAGCCATATTTCATGGATTCATAGACCTATCATAATCTAGACTCTGCATGTTTACCAACTTCACCATTCGCCTGCTGGGGAATCCCATGCCTCCATACCAGCCAAACTTCCATTTCCTTGAAAGTGTGATTTCTCCCTTAAGACCTTCATATGCGCTGCCTCCTCTTCCTGGTAAGCTCTTTCTCCTATTCCTCATCTTCCTTTTATTTATCCTCATTTGAAAGCCACTTTCTCAGAAATCCCTTTGCTAATCACCAACTCTAAAAATGGTTACGTTTATTATTTTCTTTCATAGCAGCTTATTTCCCTTCATTTATCCCATATAGAAATGTATTTAATTTTTTTTTTTTACTTTCCCATTAAAATGAAAGCTTCATAAGCACAGGTACCGTGACTATACAGTTCACTAATATATACCTCACACATGTAAATAGCATCCATTAGAATTTTAACAATGCCTGGATGAATAAATCTTGTGGAGCATTAGAGAAATGTGAATTCATTATTTAAAAATGAAATAATATATAATATCTAAAAAAAAAAGGAGACTATGCAGTTTGAGAAAAAACAGGTTGGTGTATTTGACAAGTATTATTGGGATATGGACTTTTGAAACTATTTTAATTATGTACTCAATCATGTTAATGTCATATATTTCATGACTGCATAATTAAATGGAATTATAGAATCTTATATCTAAACTATTTGCAAATTATAAAACTGCAGTCCAGAGATGTGATATGATATATCTAAAGTCATACAGGACAGATACAGCACTAAAATATGTGCCTATGATTTATTTGATTTCATTACATGTTCATGTATACTGTTATCATTAAAATACCTCATTTTTTTTATTAGTTTAGAAACACCTTTTTTAAGTTGATTTATTTATTTAAGTAATCTCAACACCCAACATGGGGCTCAAACCCACTACCCCAAATCAAGAGCCACATGCTTTTCTGATTGAGCCACCCAGGATTCCCAAGACCTCATTTCTTAAAGTTTGTTTGGTAGGTTTGCTAAACTTCTGTATTAATTCCAGACTATTGCAACTATGAATAAATTGCTTAATATTTATCAGGCATTTTTAATCATGGTGTCTGAGAATTTAATAGGTGTATATCCCTGTTCAAGTTCTTTCTTCTTTCCTTCCCTGCTTTCTTCCTTCTTCCTCTTTTTTACTCTTCCCCTACTAAGGGCATTTTTCATCCTTTGTGTTCAGAGGGTATTTTCCTTCTGGAAATGCATACTCTTCAGTTCTGGGAAATTTTCTTGAATTATTTCTTTGATCATTTCTTATTCTCCATTCCCATTGTTTTATTTTTATACAATTCTTCTTCCTCTTCAGACTCTTCTACTTAATTTTTCACTTCTGCTATCATCACATTAATGATAGCTCTTTAATGTTTTTTGACTATTTCTTTTTAAAACAAACTGTTCATAACACAATTAAAAAAAAAAAAACTGATCCTGTTTCAAAAGTACAATATCCTTTCTTAACTTCCTGAGAAAACAAATGGCACTATTTTTGAAGGTTTTTCTTTTTTTCCTTTGCATTCTTTGATCTTTAATCTATGTTCCTTTTTTTCCCATTAGTATGTTTTAGTCACTGTTTTCATGTTGAAGCTTTCCTCAAATGTTTGGTGATTCTCAAATGTCCATTCTTATGTAAGAGAGGATAAGGTTGCCAGATAAGTTAACACTCAGATAAATTTGAATTTTATGAAACAATGAATACATTTTTAGTATGAATATGTCCCAAATATTAAACTTGTATTTTCTAAATCTGGCTGTCTTAAAAGAGAAGTGCAAAGTAGCTGAAGAAAAATCTGTGTGCAAGGATGGAACTTATTGATTCCTGGGTGTCACTGATGTGATGTGGCTGGGCCATTTCATTAGAGGATGCCTGAGCATTGGTATCTTTAGGCCTTTACCATTGGGGCTGGTCAGAGTCCTCAGACCAAACCATTCAGTCTTCAGCCTAGGGACTAAAAGCATGGCTGTCAGTGCTCTGGGAGCTGGGGAGGAACAGGATTTTGCTATGTTTATCACTCAGAATGCATGAATGCATGCAATGAATCTCCCTGTTTTCAATAGACTTATCTCTGGCTTCAGTATTGGCTGGCATCTTTTTGTCTAGGATCATTCCGATACAGCCTCTCTGGAGAATAAGTCTTCAGTCTCCTGCCAGGAGTGAGAGAGAGCTACTTCTCAAACAGACTGTTAGAAAACCCTGTATCGTCTTCAGCTGCATTCCCACTTTCAGAGGTACATCTTGCTGCCCATTTCTGAGCCTTCTTGGGGTTTTGCAGTGCAAATCAGGTTGCTTCTGGAATCAATGAAATTTCAGCTTCATGATTCTGCTAAGCCAGTTACCATTCAACCATCTGCTTTCTGTCTTCCAAAATGTTGTTGTTGTTGTTTTCTTTCTTATTCTTTTTGTCCTTACGGGTTAATGTCTTTAAAATCCAACTCTTTACTGTCTTTTTAGTGGGTTTTGGAGATGGAGTGTAATGTAAAGCATATGTTAAATCTGCCATCTCTAACTAGAAGCACAGCCATGAATTTTCAAAGTGACTCCAGAAGAGTCTTTTAATTGCTTTTCTCTCAATTTTCTCTTCTGTAAAATGAGAAGACTAGGAGGGAGGATTGTTGATGGACCCCACATAATATTTTATGATTGTATAATCTCCCACATTATCATTTTTAACTGAGACCATTAGGTTACAAACTTCCTAAACCTTCAAAACAAATTCTGTGTTCAGTCTTATAAGGAATAGACAAAGACACAGTCTACATTTTCAATTATATTGAGCCTCCCTATTCTGCCACTTGTCATTGTGGGACCTTGAGCAAGGACTTCTCTGAAGTTTATTTCCCCCAGAATGGAGACAGCAATATCAATTTCTCTCATGGGGCTGCTGAGATTAGTAGATAAGTGAATATATAAGAGAGTGCTTCACCTATGGAAATTTGCTAATGCAAATATTAGTTAATGTTAATTTTTGGATTAAATATCTCAGCACAATAATTTCTGGCTTTTTAAAAGTATTCTGGTTGGGGAATTGTAGTATTTACTTTTCAGTTACCCCAACTACTATAATTAGTGCTATTAGTCCCAGCAGGTTGCCTGTAAATCTGTTCCTATTAGACATGAATACTATTAATGTTGCTAATAAGTGTCATTCCAAATTGAAGACTATTAATGTGTCAGATAATCTACCAAGTGCTTTATATACATCATCTGTAATCTTTCCAACCATCCTGCAGGGTAAGTTCCATTGAACCCATTTTATAGATAAGGAAATTGAGGCTCATGGAAGTTAAGCAGTTTGGCCAAGCTCATTCATTCAGTAAATGGTGGGTTTGGGATTCAAACCAGGTCTGGCTGGCATCAAAATTTATGTATACTCTTTTCCTTATGCCAATATGCCTTCTTAACTCTTTAGATTTTATTTATTTATTTGACAGACAGAGATCACAAGTAGGCAGAAAGGCAGGCAGAGAGAGAGAGGAGGAAGCAGGTGCCCCTCTGAATGGAGAGCCCGATGCGGGGCTCAATCCCAGGAATCTGGGATCATGACCTAGGCTGAAGGCAGAGGCTTTAACCACTGAGCCACCCAGGCGCCCTTAACTCTTTAAAACCCAGTAATATCTCTTATAACACTGAGGCCAGAATGTGAACAAGCTAAATATAGTAGCCATAATTAGGCTTCTGCTAGTCTCAATTTTGGTATCCGTATAATGGCTTCTGAATTCCAACCATAAGAATCTACTAGTCATGCTTTCTCATGTCCACTGCTTTTGCATCTGCTATTTATCTCCTTCAAATATCATTTCTCCTACTGTCTATTCAGTGACTGTCTACTTACCCTGAGGGGCTCCACTGAGGTCCAACTTCTTTGTGAATCTTTCCTTTACTTTTCCAAGCAAAATTAATTCCTCTCTTCTCTATGTTCTGTGAGCATTTTAATTTTTATCATGTAAAATTCCCTCTTTTTAACCGTTTTTGACCTACAAAAATTACAACCTTATATAATTTAACCAAATATCTCCTTATGCCATTATATTGTAGCTGGGGACAGGATGTGTCTGTTCTTCCACACCCTATCCCTGAAACATAAAGTCTATGACAATAAACCATAAAAAAGCTAACCTTCTGAAAGATTACTAAGGGCCAGGATTGTTCTACACACTTCACATGAAGTTAGTCTTTTAATACTCAGAGTAACCCTATGAAAGTCATATATGTATATATGAGGAAACTGAGGTACACAGAAGCTAAATAACTTGCTCAAACTCTCTAAACTTGACAGAGCTTGAATTTGAGCCCAAGCAATCTGGCTTTAAAATCCATTGTATGTGTGTGCATGAGTGTGTGGAGACCATGCGGGGAGGTTATAAAATACATAGTCTACCACTTCTCTAAAAGCCTGTCTTTACTATTCTGTTGGTTGTGTTTTGCTTACTAGTATATTCCCTGAAGCTAGTACAAGGCTAGGTGTCTAGTAGATGCTCAGTAAAGACATAAATGAATGAATTTTGTATCATCCATGTTTATTAAGCACCTACCCTATACTCCTAGATATTATGGTACTAAAGGCCAAGAAAACTAAGGCCCAGCTCCAGCCCTTGTGGAGATCACAGCCCTGTAGAGGACCATGGCAAGCAGCACAGCAGTTACATTGGAAAGGGACTTTTAGACTTCAGAAATGAGCATTAAGAGTGGTATAAAAGGGCTCCTGAGCACCTGATGGGGAGGAAGAGATGATATAAGCGAAAACTGAGTCTTGAGGGGGAGAATAAGCGTAGAATTATCCAAATGAAGGGGAATTCAGAGCCAGTATAGATGTTTTCCAGGCACAGGAAGCAGGTTATACAAAGGTTCTGAATGGGGTTCAGAAGTGGGGGAAGTACAAAGAAGGCATCGGGTGTTCAGAGCAAATTAGAGCAGAACAGAGAAGAGCAAAGGTTGTGGGACCAAGGGCTTAGATATGACCCCGATGGGCTTAATTAATTACTGTTTTTGTGAAACTTAGGTAGATTTCTTAATCTTCTTGTGCCTCAATTTCTTTTTCTATAAAATGAGTATAACAACAGGACCCACCTGATAGGGCTGTAAGGAAGATTATCTGAGGTAATACTTTTAAAGTACTTAGAGTAGTGTCTGGATTAGGGAAAATGCTCAAAAATCATTCTTACATAATTAATTTTCCTGCATGTAGAGTTAATGAAATAAAATATTTGCTTCCGGAGAGTTAGAAGTTTATGATTTTAGAGCATCTAAATGGGCTTTAAAATAATTAAAATAATAGCCATCACTTAAATATTGAGTGCTTAATATGTTTCTTGCAGTATGCGCTCCTCCAGACAACCTTGAGATGAACATACTAATGTCCCCATTTCACACAAGTGAACTGAGGTTCAGAGGTTAAATAACATCCTCACACTCCAAGAAACAGAGACAGGTTTTAAACTAGGCATTGCCTCCAGAGTCCTTGAGCTGAGTCACCATGATACAATGCTTCTGGTTTTTAAGTTTTAAAATGAAAGTGATATGTGTTGGGTCCTAGGTCATTCTTGGTTTAATGGAGCTATTTGAGAACACAATATAATACAACTGAATTAACAAACATTGGTATGTCAAATTCTTGTTGGTTTCTCTCTCTTCAAGCTTCTTCCAATGGATGGATGATGTCCCAATCTCCTTAAGGACAATCAGTAAGTAAGACCTTGCATAGACCTAAAAGTGATCCCCTTGTGGTCAAATGCTCAAGAAATAGTGAGGTTTTCTCCCTTTTTTATTTTTCACATTCTCTTTTAAAATTTTAACCCAAACCTAAGATTCATTTAAGGTTTTAGAGTGAAATATTCAAAAGAAAATATTTTTGAGAATTTCAAGAACATATAGAGGTGAAAGAGTTAAGGGCAAAGATCTGCTTTAGAAACTTGTGAACTTGAGGAAGTTTATTTAACTTCTCTGTGTACTAGAAGCCTTATCTCATAAATGGGGATGATAATAATAATAATACTTTTCATACAGGTTATGACATGAAGAATAAATGAGTTAATTCATAAAAAGATGCTTTGTATGATGCCTGGAAGACAGTGCAAAAGTTATTTCTTTGAGGCCATTTAACCAGCTAATGGCAAAAAAGAATTTTCACCCAATCCTGTTTTCTAAGCAATCATTCTTTTTCAACAACAGACTACTATGAACACTCTTGATATAACTGATATTTGAGTCTCACGGTGGGTGTTTGTTTCTATGAACTGATTCGTATACATTTACTCCTATTCTTTTTTTTTTCTTTCTGGTATTGTAATAGTAACTCCTTAGGTAAAAAGCTCTTTGATAAATTTCTGAATAATAGAAATGAACTAGCTCAAAGTTGAACAGCTGAATTTATGGTATATATCCTTTTAAAAAATATTATCTTAACTTTAAAGAAAAAAAGCAGCATCTGATATAAAACTCAAAAATTTGTGTTTGTTTTTAGTTGAAAAAATCCAGAGTTACCAAGCATTAAAAATTTTCAGAAATCCTTGTACGTGGAGCTATTAAAGTAGACAGAGCCAATGATGTTGGTATCTGAAAATGAGGTAATTGCCAGGCTTAAAATTTAATATCTTTTCATTTTTGAAAGTGAACCATTATATAAAGACCCAAACTCAAGTTATCCAGAACTTGCAGTCAGAAAAAGAAGAAAACTTGTCTCCTGTTCATTTTATATTATGGAGTGTGAAGTTAATCAGGGAAATTTTGCCATGAGTTGGGGAGATGTGACTATTCTTCCCATCATTTTCTTCTAGCCCAGCTGAGGAGCTTAGGAGAGATTCATAGTAGAGGGAATAAGGATTAGTGGGCTAACTGTATTATGAGAAAAAGCATGTAATTCGACGAGGTCATCAGGAAATCATTTCCCAAGGAGGGCCCTTGTCTTTGAAATCCTTTCTCACTCCTGGTCTAACAAAGCCCTAGTTCATTGAACCTCAAAGGATGATCCTAGGCAGCTGGTTTTGGCTGGCCAGCTTTGATGGTTAGGGTGTTTGAACTGCAGTGGGGGTTAAAATGGTCTATTTCAGTTTAATTATTGGTGTATCTGTCCAGGATTCCTCTCAAGGAAGAATGGGCTTCATCCTGTGGGAAATGAACATCTCTCTGTGAGTAATATAGCGTCTCAGACAAAATAAAATTACTTTTTTCAGGAGCTCAAATTGATGTTTTGGTGAATTAATTCATCTTATATCTTGGTGCGTCTGTGGTCCACTTGGTTTGAGTGAGAAGTATCTGCACTTTGACATCTCTATGCCTGTTATTTTCTGCAACCTAGAAAACTCCTCCACACCTTCACACTTCCCTAAATTCTGCTCTTTCTCCAAGGATTGCCTTCTGTAACCTTCCCAAATCACTGAACTTCAAAATCCAAAATTAACATAAGATTTTAACAACCCTTTGTTGTCCTGGGGGAAGAGCAGAGGGACCAATGCCCTCCAGACGTATTTTCAGTAGGAAAAGATTGTTGAGAGTGTATCACAGGATGGAATTTCCTAAATTTAGCCTTGTCTTTAATAAGGTAAAGAGTTCATTTTCTTCTACAGTATATGCCTTCCTTTCTGGGCTGAAGAGATGCTGAATTTGATCTCATTAGATTTCTCCATGAGAATATAAGTTCCATGAAGGCAAGGGCTCGTCTAGTTTATTGCTCTGTCATGAGTGCCTAGGACACTGACACATAGTGGGTTCTCATTCATTTAAATGAGTAAATGAATCACCCAGTGTATCAGTTTGGGTAGGTTGGGTTCTACTGTAATAACAAATAATGTTTGTATATTAGTGTTTATGCATTGCAAGTCAGCTGTGAGGTCTGCTCCATACCTTCTCACTTTGGAACCCAGGCTGACAAGGTAGTTACCATCTCAAATGTTGCTTATCATTGCATAGAGGTAAAAAGATCTCTAAGTTTCCAAATAGCAATAGAACATTCTGATTTGAAAGCGACATGTGGTCCTTTCGCTTACAACTCTTTGGGCAGACATGTGGCTCTCCTCAAACCACACGGGTATGTGTGCAGTCTTCCTATGTGCTACAAAACTATTGATAGCAATAATTACTACATCAAGAGCAGCAAGGTTATAATTGAAGTGTCTTAGGGTAACTTGTCCATTTTTAGAATTTTAGTGAGCCCATAAGCCAGCTCTATTTTTTGGAATGACTTTTAAAGTCATAACTCAAACACTTTAAGAAAGAGCAGTATCATGCCAAGGGGATAAAAATTGGTTCTCGAGGGCTGAAAAAAATTTAGATCTTTTAGCTCTCCTAAAGGCCATACTGCATTAACAGATACATAGTATATTTGTGGTATTTAAACGTCGGAGTGGGGGCAATTAGGTAAAATAAAATATCTGCACAGTTTCCCTAGGAATCTATAATGAAAAAAGGTTGGAAAACACTCCTTTAAACTGATGAAAGGCGAGCTCGTATCTGGACTTTTTGTTGCTGGTGGTGTTTGATAGGAGTTATGGCTCCCTAGCACATGTGGATTTTTTTTTTTTCTGGTAGTGAAGAGATGATGCTTACACTCCGGGCCACTTTCATAGATGGGATCCCTTCCTTTGCTGATCTGCTATGTTCTAAAACGTCCTTTTACCTATAGGTATAGAAGGCCTATACTTAGAACATTGTTAACATTAGTAGTAGTAGTAATTTTATCATCAACACAAATTTAACCCCCTGGGCCATCATTTATGGTAATCAACGCCAAATCAGAGGTGTCCTATGCTAAATAATGCACCGACTGATATTCTTGTTCTGATATTTTTGGTCATGAGAGTCAGAAATTTAAGTCAGTCTCACATTGGCTAACCAATTACTGACTTCCTAAGAAAAATCTTACTGTAGGGGCGCCTGGATAGCTCAGTGGGTTAGGCTCCAGTCATGACCTCAGGAGCCAGGATCTCATGAGCAGGAGCATTGTGCTTTCTGCTCAGCAGGGAGCCTGCTTCCTGCCCCCCCTCTGCCTGCTGCTCTGCTTATTCGTGATCTCTCTCTGTCAAATAAATAAATAAAATCTTAAAAAAATATATTATTGTAAAGACAAGACAAAGGAAGCAAAAGATCCCTTTCTTATTTCTTAGCAAACCTGGATTAGAGTTATTGCTCACTGTGTTTCAATTATTGTTTGAGCACTTACTCATTGAGGGACTTCCTTCAGTTGTATGATTTCTTTGTGTCTTGGTTTCCTCATAGGTAAATGGGAATAATAACAGCACTTAACTCATAAGGTTGTTGCAGGCACTAAATGAAGTAATGTATTTAAGTATTTTGAACAGTGCTCAGTGTACAGTAAATCCCAGGTAAATGTTAGTCATTGCTAGCTACATTATGTTATTATTGTTGTTATTATTCCTCACACATTGTCTTCGGCTTTCTTTTGTAAATGCAGGTTCCAAACCCTCTTTTTAATTGCATATTTCAACATTCATGTAGCTCAGTTTTGTTTATATTATTACCTGTGGCAGACCCTTTAGTATTGCTGGAGACAACCCCTATCTGCAACTTGCTTTATCCTAGAAGTTTTCAGAGATTTGATTAGGTGTTGTCTGTGTGATTCCATGAGCTCTATGAGGAAACCACCGGATGGAACATCAGAAAAAGCTATTTCGAAGGACTGTACCCAAAGAGCATGGTTCCTTGGCGTTTAGTTCTTCATATTTTCTACTTACCAACTGAAATGCAGATGGATTTTATTCCTGATGGAGCACCAAAAACCTTGTGAACATGAGGCAAAAAGCATGATACTGTTCCAGGAAAGTGCAGCAGAAGGATAAAATGAGGTCAAATCCACAACGGTGTAGGGGGACAACTCAACACCCTAGATAGACTTCTTGATATGTGAAAGAAACAATGTCTAAGTGTTGAAGCCGCTGTTTTCTGTTGCCTGCAGGGGGAAAGAAAGCATTCTATTTTTTGTTTTTAATTTTTTTTTATTATTTCAAAATTCAAGTATAATTAACATACAGTGCTATATTAGATTCAGGTATACAATATAATAATTCAACAGTTTTATGTATTTCTCAGTGCTCATAAAGAAAAATGTACTCTTCATTTTTATCTATTTCACCCATTTTTCCATCTACCTCCCCTCTGGTAACCACTAGTTTATTCTCTATTTAAGTCTGGTTTTTTTGGTCTCTCTCTCATTTTTTTTTTTTTTTGAGAAAGCATTTTGAAATGATATACTGTTTTTACCTATATGGAAATCTTTCAATAGATCTGAATGCTTTATAAAAATGAAAGGAAAGTGAAAAAATATATATATATTTATAAACTATTGGTAAGAGGCATATTACCAGAACATAGTAGTAGTGAAAGAAGTCTTTTAATTTCTTTCTCCAAAACTTATAAAGCACAAGGATCATTCCATATGATACTAGAAAATGACAATTTGTCTTTATTATTATTATTATTTTAAATTTTGTTTCTTATTTTATTTTTTCCAGTATGATTGAGACAGTTTTCATATAACATAGTATAAGTGTAAGGTATATAAAATAATGATTTGGTATATGTATACAGTCCAAAATGATTACCACAATAATGTTGTTAATACATCCATCACCTCACATAGTTTTGCGTGTGTGGTGAGAACTTTTAAGTTTTAGTATCTTAGCAAATTTCAAATATACAATCAAGTGTTAACTATAGTCACCATGCTATACATTACATCCCTAGAAATTATTTAAAACTGAAAGTTTTATTATATACATCATTATTGATGTGCAGATTTTTCCCTAATTGTCCCCACTATGACATTTAACATTTAACATCTACATTTAACATCTACATTTAACATTATACGACGTGTGTGTGTGTGTGTATATATATATATATATGTTGTACATAACATATAATATATATATACCATGTATTCTTTATATATATAATTATACACACACACACACACACACCATGTATTCTTTATCCATTCATTTGTCAATGGTCAATTAGACTATTTCCCTGCCTTGGCTGCTGTAACTAATGCTGCAATGAACACAGGTGTGCAGATATCTCTTTGAGATTGTGATTTCATTTCCTTCAGGTACATACCTAGTGGTGGAATTGCTGGATCATATGGTGTTTCTATTTTTAGTTTTTTGAGGAACATCCATACTGTTTCCAAGGGCTGAACCAATTTACATCCACACAAACAGTGTGCAAATTTCCCTCTTTGCATCCTCACTAGCATTTGCTAACTTTTCTCTTTTTGATAATAATCATTCTAACAAGTGTGAGGATGTATCTCATTGTTGTTTTGATTTACATTTCCCTGATGATATGCCAACAAACTAAACAACCTAGAGCAAATGGATAAATTACAACATATATACATCTTAAAACTAAATCATGAAAAAATAGAAAATCTGAATAGACCATAATGAGTAAATATATTGAATCAGTTATCAGAAACCTCCCAAAAAGAAAAACTAAGGACTGGATGGTTTCACTGGTGAAGTCTACCAAACATTTAAGGATTAATGTCAATCCTTCTCAAACTCTTCCCAAAATTGAATAAGAGAAAATACTCCCAAACTCATTTTGCAAGGTCCAGCTTACCTTCTCCCAAAGCCAAATAAAGACAATATAGGAAAAGAAAACTAGAGGTCAGTATCCCTAGTGAATATAGATGCAAAAAATTCTCAAATACTAGCAGGCTGTAAGGAATGTTAGAGAAATGGGATCTGGCTTCCATACTGGGAGATGTGTCTCACCTCCTATGAAGAATCATATATGGAAGGACATTTCCAAACATCTGAAGGGATTTCAGATACTAACCAGTCAAAAAGAATTATCATATGGTTTCACTTATTTGTGGAGCATAACAAATAGCATAGAGGACAAGGGGCGTTAGAGAGGAGTAGGGAATTTGGGTAAATTGGAAGGGGAGGTGAACCATGAGAGACTATGGACTCTGAAAAACAATCTGAGGGGTTTGAAGTAGCGGGGGGGTGGGAGGTTGGGGTACCAGGTGGTGGGTATTATAGAGGGCACGGCTTGCATGGAGCACTGGGTGTGGTGAAAAAATAATGAATAATGTTTTTCTGAAAATAAATAAATTGAAAAAAAAAAAGAATGATTCTGCACATCTAAGCAGCAGAGTCAGAATTCAAACCCAGATCTCTCTAATAGTGACATCAGTAGTTTCAACCACAATACTGAAAGTTTCATAATTTGCAGTGAGGAAACTAGCTCCCCAATTTTTAAGATAACAGCTATCTTAATATATTTATAATGGAATATTACTTGGCCATGAGAAAGAATGAAATCATGCAGTGACATGGATGGAACTAGATGATATTACGCTAAGCAAAATAAGTCAGTCAGAGAAATAAAATATCATATGATTTCACTCGTATGTGGAATTTAAGAGACAAAACAGATGAATATAAGGGAAGGGGAGGACAAATAAAGTAAAACAAAAACATAAAGGGAGGCAAACCATAAGAGTCTCTTAACTATAGGAAACAAACAGAGGGTTGCTGAAGGGGAAATGGGTGGGGGATAAGGTAATTGGGTGATGGACATTAAGGAGGGCACTTGATGTAATGACCACTGAGTGTTATATGCGACTGATGAATCACTAAATTCTACCCCTGAAACTAATTATACACTATGTGTGTATAACTAAATTGAATTGAATTTTAGCTATCTGTGATAACTAAATTGAATTTAAATAAGAGATTAAAAAAAAAAAAAAAAGGTAACAGGGCTCCCACCTGGTGAATCCAGAGATATAAAAACACAACTTAGTGTGTGTTTCTAAGCCACCTTTTCCCTTTATTCTCCTGAGAGGTTTCTTTAAGATTCTGATGGCATTCCCATGAGGAAGAGTCACAAAGAGGATTTATTTTCTTTGACAGATGCACTGACAACTGTATAAACTACAAGTGGTTTATCTGTTTTGGATGAGGAAGTGCTTTTTCTGTTGAGAACACATTCCTATAATGGGTAGATGTGACGGAATGAAATGAGCTTTGGCAGTGTAATTGTTAGGAAAGTGTCCTTATTCACCTTTTCTTACTTCTTCAACAGGTTTCCACTAAAGTAGTGAGTTTCGGCTGAACTCTTCAGTTGTTTTCTGCCCTTGCTTATTCATATGCCCCTTTGTCCTTTGGGGAGAAGGGGTAAATCTGGTTGAAAAGAAGCTGGCCATCTTGTTTTTACTAATGGTAGAGTCATTGTCAAAAGTCCTTGATCCTGCCTTGTCCTAATGTTGTTGCAGCAAGCACTCTCAGCCTTTGACCCTTGTTTCTATCCCCGGGGGAGGGGGGCAGGCAGAGGATCTCACCAGCCTGTTTTGCTGTCTCCTGTGGTTAGCTAGGAGGTAAGGTAGGCTGGTGACTGGCTGGTTATATAGATTTAAGGGCTATCTGAGGACCCACTTCTTGCTACAGGGTTCCCAGGTCTTTATTTAGAAATAAAGTAGAAAGTCTCATTTTGTGTTCTCCAAAGCCATTTACTATATAATCTTAATTTCTACTTTATTAAGTCATTGATAAAGTTGATATTTTGGTTCCTGTTTGGCTGTTGGGGCATAAATTTGTCTTAGACCAAGGAAATTTCAGAATTAGACTCCCAGGTTCAAATATATCTACTTAATGAATTAGGCAAGTCAATTAGACCACCTGAGCCTTAGTTTTCCCAACTATGAAGTGGGAATAATAATATCTGCCTCACCAATATGTAACCATATAAAGATAAAAGAGCTACCATATGTTAAGTGTGTTAGCTGGTTGGACCCATAGTAGGTACTCAATGTGAGCTGAATAGCAATTTTTAGAAAGACAGTGTCTATTTACCTTTTAAAATAAAAACAAGCTAGTCAGGAAGGGTAAAATAAAATCAACATGGATTCTAATTTGGTAAAATTTTATGTCATTTTTCTTTCTTCCTTAATAGTAGCTATTACTTACTGAGGACTTACTCTGTACTAAATATTTTACCAAAATTATCACATTTGACCATATGAATTCAGTGCCACGAAAAGAAGTCCCATTTTACAGATGGTAAAACTGAAACTTAGAGAAGTTAAGTAGAAAGTGACAGGGCTGGGGGTGTAGCTTGGGCCTGCCTGTCTCCAGAATCACTACTCATAACCATTAATCTCTCCTGCAAGTACAAAGGAAAATTTGGTTCCGTTCCTCCCATCACAAGACTGCACATTCCCAAAGGCAGAGTGGGAATACATGAAACTAACTGTCCTTGTGAACAGTTGATCAGAATTTAAACCCAAGTCTGTAACCTACTACACCTAATAATCCATGATGCTAAGCAATATTGTCTCTCATCTTGGGTTCTGTGTACCCTGTCTGCATGGTCAGATGTGTTCCTAATTCTGGCACTGATGTCAGTAAGAGAACAGTGAGATAGTAAACAAACTGCTCGAGCCATCTGGATATGAACTGACACCCATACCTGTCAGAACTTCTTGGTTTGTTTACTCATCTCAGTTGGCTATGCTAACGAGGGTGGTTGGGGCTTGGTTCATTTGGAAATCATTGGCTTGTTATCTACTTAGGCTTTCCCTGTCTGCTGAGTGTGATACCTATTCAGGGACAAAGTTCTGTTGAAAAAGCAAGCTGTGTTTCAAGGCAGCTATCCAGTTAAAAAGTCCATCTCCTGAGAATCTGATCTCTTGGGAATGAAGCATTATTGTTAGTACAATATATTCTAATTCTTTCTTCACAATGCCAGGTAGGTTCCCATGAAAAGAAACTGTGTTGTTGGCATTGGATGTCATTTCTAGCAGCAGTTTTCCTTGTCCTGGCTACAGGAACTGAGTGGTAAGGTGTACTCACGTAAAGGGATCCTGTCTTGGAGGGGGAAGGGGTGGAATGGAGTAGGGAAAGGCATAACCAAGAGGCTAATCCCAGGCCTGTCACAGACACATAAACAATGATTGACTACCATGATCCTACACAGTAGTCCTTGAAGGCAAGTTTAGAGAGTAACTGTGTGCCGTGTGTGTGTGTGTGTGTGTGTGTGTGTGTGAGAGAGAGAGAGAGAGAGAGAATGATGGAGGTGTGCTCTCAACAGATCCTATTTATTTATATTTTTTTAAAAGATTTTATTTATTTATTTGAGAGAGAGCACAAGCAGGAAGAGTGGCAAGCAAAAGGAGAGGGAGAAGCAAGCAGTCTCCTTACTGAACAGGGAGCCTATGCAGGGCTGGATCTCAGGGTCCCAGGATCATGACCTGAGCTAAAGGCAGACACTTAACTGACTGAGCCATCCAGACAGATTTCTTTTCTTTTTTTCTTTTTTTTTTTTTTTTTCAGATTCTCTTTTCAAAGGAAGTCCAGATCCCAGAGTTCATCTGTTGAAGGATTTAAGTCCTATTTAGTGTTTTTTTTATTTTATATTCCTACTCAAGTTTTAACTTCAAAATTTTTAACATCTTAAGATCTGAGTTCATTACATTAGAAACTGAGCATAGGGGTGTTGGGTGGCATGGGATCGAGTCCCCTGTAAGGCTCCCTGTGCAGTAGGGAGTCTTCTTCTCTTTCTCTATCTGCTACTCCCCCTGGTTCTGCCCTCTCTCCCTCTCTCTGTCAAATAAATAAATAAAGTCTTAAAAAAAAAAAAAAAAGAAGAAGGAAAAGAAACTGAGCATAATGCCAATATCAAAGAACTCTCATTCATTCATTAGGAGTTATGATCAAGTGCTGCTCATGTAAAAAGGCTACAACATACAACCTACACAACCATCCATGGCAGTCCTGCTTTGGACACAAAGATAGGAACAAGATGTAGTTCCTGTCCTCAAGAAATTTAGAGTCCAGAACCTAGAAAGAACTTAAATAGCAGCTAAAAGGAGTGAAAGATTCTTTTCAGCTGGAGTTGGGGAGGTGGTTAGCATTTGAATTGGGCATTAGGGTGGTTGAAGGGTTAGGACTCATGGAATATGAGCACAAGGACAAAGGATGGTCTTCAAAAAAGAGCAGAGTGGAAAAAAAAAAGAGCATAGTGTGACAAATTGTAAAGAGGCTGTACTGCATGAGTCTGTATTGAAGCAAAGGGTATATGAAAGAAAGTAGTAAGAAAAAAGGTAGAGACAGGTTGAAACTTTATCTTTAGTCCTGTGAATCTGATATTCAACTACTTACAGACCTGTACAACGATAAATTTGTGCTTTAAGCCAATAAATTTGTGTTCATTATTGTAGTATCAATAGGAAACTATTACAAGGACCCTAAGACAAGAAGCAAACATTACAGCAATACCACATAGAAGAAAGGGGTCCAATCCTAGAGAACTATTTCCTTAGTAGTATTGGCTGAGACCACTGACCAGCTGCTTTGTAAGACTAAATTAGACACAGCTACTTCTTCTGAATTTCTTCTACTGAACTTCTCTCAATGGGAAGGGCAGAGATTCACCTTTACTGAAATAGATACATATTCTGGGTGTGGATTTGCTTTCCATGCCCTTCTACCTTTCCATGCCTTATACCATGACCACTAATCATGGACTAACAGAATGTCTCATCTACCACCATCATGGTCTCCTGTGTGGTATGGTGTCTGATGAAGAAGCTCATTTCACACCAAAAAAAAAAAAAAAAAAAAAAAAAATTATGCAGCAATGTATTCTGCCCATGAAAATAACTGGTCTTTTTTTTTTTTTTTAAAGATTTTATTTACTTATTTAACACACACAGAGAGAGATCACAAGTAGGCAGAGAGGCAGGCAGAGAGAGAGGGGGAAGCAGGCTCCCCAATGAGCAGAGAGCCTGATGCAGGACTCGATCCCAGGACCCTAGGATCATGACCTGAGACAAAGGCAGAGGCTTTAACCCACTGAGCCACCCAGGCGCCCCTGAAATTAACTGGTCTATTGCATACTTTCACCATCTGGAACAAGCTGGTATAATTGAAAGGTCTCTTACTGAAGACGTAGTTATAGCACTAGCTGAGAGACAACTCCTGAAAGGATGGGATTCTGTTTTACATGATGTGATAATCACTTCAAATCAGAAACCATTACATGTGCTATCTTCCCCACTGTCTCCATATATGGGTTCAGGAATTAGGGAGTGGAACTGGGAGTGGCTCTGAAGTAGTTGCCCAGGGCTGCCATAGCGATGTGCCACAAACTGGGTAGCTTACAAGAGAGATTTGTTCTCTCACAGGGCTGGAATTTCTAAGTCTAAAATCAAGATGTTGGCAGGCCACACTCCTGGAGGCTCTAGGGAAAAGTCCTTTATTTGGCTGTTCCAGATTCTGGAGCTTGTCAGCATTTCTTGACTTGTGGCTGTATCATTCCAATCTCTGTCTCTTGGTCACACCGCTATCTCTTCTTCTCCATCTCTTCCAGGTGCCTCGTTGAAGGACACGAGGTAGGATTTAGGGCCCACTTGATAATATAGGGCTCTCCTTATCTCAAAACTCTTACTTTATAGATCTGAAAAAAACTCTTTTCCAAAATAAGATAATACCCACAGTTTTGGGGAACTAGAACATGGGCATATCTTTTTGGGAACCACCATTCCACTCACTGCAGCTACACATCTGAATCTATATAAGGGAAGCTCTTTAAAAAGAAGAGAGAGAGAGTGTGTGAGAGAGAGAGATTTCCTTGGGCATTCTGACTCTGCATTTCAAAAGGTGGTATCTAGAAGTCTATATCCACAGATGATTCTTGTACATCTAGGCCATGGAACTGCATTTAAGCATCACAATGTGTTGCATGCATGCCCTTCAATTTTAGATTTGCTAACCTTATTACTCTGAATAAGTTATGCAACGTCTCCAAGCCTCAGTTTCATCTGTAAAATGGAATTAAAGTACTTTTTTAAAGGCAAAAATACCCTTTTTAAAGGATTCTGTGAAGATTTAACGAATTAATGCATGTGACATGCTTAGAATAGTGCCTGGACTATCGTAAGCCCTTGGGAAGTGTTTGGTATCATTGTAATTATTATCATCACTGTCATCACTAGTAGTTATTCCATGATATGAGAGCTGGTATCCCAGTCATGGCTTTCATCCCACTGTATTTGGGAATTTTGTCCCATACTACCAAGTGTCAGAGGGTCACAACCATCTTTCCAACTCAAGCAGGAATAGAGGCCAGATTCACAACATCCTTACAAATGTCGGATCATCTGTCTTAGAGTTGTTGCCCTAACAGAATACCACTTTCAAATTAATTTTTTTATCATCCCCAATTTGGATGACATAGTCTGACTTATAACTCACAGTTCCAAAGAAGGATGAATATAGGTTGGTTTGATTTTCCAGGTAGCCACAAAATATTATGTATCATACCTATGTGTTTATGTACTGGCTGTTCATGTAGCAGCAGAGTTGAGTAGTTGCAACAGAGGTCATATGGCCTGTAGAACATAAAATATTCACTATATGGCCTTTACGGGAAAAGTTCACTATGCTAGATGCTCAAGCTACGAACACACACACATCATTGTGCCTGTTCTCGAAGAGTTTACAGACTTGGGTGAGAGATGGAAAAAAGAAAACCCAATAGCCAAGTATAGTGGACAAATGTCTCTACTAATTCTGTGAACCCTGAGAACAAGATTTATAAAGGAGGAAGACGTTTAGTTCTTTCTATGAAAGGTTTAAGAAAGACTTAGAAGAGGAGATGACATTGAGATTGAGCATCACAACAGATATGATTATGCTCAGTGGATACCACAGGGTATTTCAGAGGAAGATTCAGTGGGATCAAAGGAGTCAGAAAAGTCAGCAGAAAGCATGAGAATCACTCATTAAGTTGCACAGTGCCACTGCAGCATCTGGTGTGTGGGGTGGGGGGACAGAAGGAGTAAGTTAGGCTAGTGGTAGGTGGGTCCTAGAGACAGAGAAAAGAAACCCAAACTTTATGACATGGGAATCCCATTTGTATCTTGTAACCTTCATCAGAACTGCTGTGGCCTCCTGGATGACTCACTTTTTTAAAAAAATTTTTTTAACAACTGATACTGTTATCTATAACCATGTAAAGATGGGGAAAGTAGCGGGGGTGGATCTGGTCATCGTGACATTAGCCTCTTAATTTATGTCTTTGTAAAGATGTTTGCATAGCAAAGTTATTATGTTTTATGATTGGGAAACTATGAAAACTCCTCTGGAATTGATAGCCATTTGTTACAACAGGAATCTAATTTTTCAAAGCACGATGTGGACAACACAGAGACAGTACAAAGATAAGGAAAGAAATGTCTTGATACCCCCCCCAGCCCCAGCCATAGTCATATAAAAATGACAAGTAAATGAGTTTTGAATAGAAAATGAGAAATCCAGGCATTGTGGTAGGAGGGGATGTTCCAAGAACAGCTATTTTACTGGGAAAGCTGTGCAACTGGCCCATCAAAGGGTACACAGGAAAGATGCTCTCCTTTCATCATTTGTTTGTCATTGAAAATTATTTTCTTGATTGCCCCTTCCTTGAACTCTAAATTCTGGTGGTGAATAAATTCAAACTCTATGATGTTCTGTTGAGAGAAGAAAGGTAAAGTGGGAAGTGCCTTGGGAGGGGTTGGAAGAAACTGCATTGGGGGCTATAGAATCACTATCATCATTACACCATCATAATTTACAAAGTTTCAGCAGATTGTATTTGAACCATATCTGAATTGTTCTTCAGATGATCTCAAATTGTTTGCTACTAGAAATTGATCCTGAGTGTAGTATCATGTTCATGATAAAGAATTGCAGAACTAGATCTATTCCATTGTCTCCTTTCTTCACCTATGAAGTAAGAATATTGGAAAACTTGGAATAGAGGGTTGGAAGAGCATTTGAGGTTGGGATATCGGATTTCCCAAGATAACTATAACTCAGTTGCCTCTAACCTACTATTTATTTACTCTGTGATCTCAGAAAAATGGTCCCTCTGAACCACAATTTCTTTATCTGAGAATAATATGTATAAATCATATGAAACTACGAAGAATATTAAATTAAGTAAAGAATTATAAACTAGCCAAGAAAGACTTCATCTTCCCTTAAGGTTTGCAAAAAATCAAGGAGAATTTAGGTGATAAGAGATAATAGGTTTTATATGTGCTTAGTCAATTGTCTTTAACATATATTGAAAGCCTGAAACATATTCTAAACTCTACCTAATTATCCCACTCTGGGGAATCTTTCTTAAGAAAACAATATGGTACTATTTAGGATTATTATATGGTAACAAAAATTATAAATAATCTGAATGTTTAACTAAATGACTAAATAAAATAGGATGCTACTTTGTGAATTATTATGGGGTTATTTATATGGATTTATAATTCTACAGCCCCTGCTGAAGTCTCTTCCAACTTTACAAACACAATCACACCTTATACAGTGTATTTAAAATCACAACATTAATGTGAAGGTATACTTTTACAGGAAAAACAATATAAAAATTTGTGGAGTTGCTCTTGGAGAAAAATGTATCGCAACTTTGAATATGACTACTGACACAAAGTAGTGCCAAAATCTGTGGCAGTTTTCCATAGATTTTCTGGTCAGTGGAGTTGGATTGAGAAAAATCGTAGCCTACCAATGCACCACCCAATAAGACTAAGGAATCCTAAACTGCTGGGAGAGATAGAATGATACTTCATTTCTTCCTCACAGTTTTCCCTCTAGTTCAAGACCTTTACTTTCCAAAAAGCCAGTAGCCATGCTTCAATTAGTTAACTACTATGTTTTGAAGAAACCATAGTTGTCTTACTCCCCATCTGCTATGGACTAAATGTTTGCATCCCCTCAAAATTCATCTGGTGAAGCCCTAATATGGTATGGTGCTATTTGGAAGTGGGCTTTTGGGAAATAGTTAGGTCATGAGGGTAGAACCCCCATGATGGAATTAGCACCCTTATAAAAGAAAAATGAGTGAGTTTGTTTCCTCCATTTGCTGCTCTCCAGGTGAGGATACAAGGAGACAGGCCTTCAGCAGACACCACTGGCACCTTGATCTTGGACTTCCAGCCATCAGAACTGTGAGAAATGAATGTTGTTTAGGCTTCCTGGTCTATGGCATTTGTTACAGCAGCCCAAGTGAAGACACTTGTATCTGTGATCCATCTTTCAATATCATTTTGCAGAGTGTTCCTTCCAGAAGGTGAGGTAGGCAGCTATGGGATGGTGGTGATAGTGGTGGTAAGCTGGTTACCATTTTGCTTTTGTGTTCTAGGGGTAGAGTTCTCTCAAGCAAAGCATTGTAGGAAATTCTGCAACAGGTAACCAACAGCTTAGGTAAAAGCACAACTTATGCAGTTCCAAGTTTCAGAGACCTGAACAGTAAAGGTAGGAACCATTCCATTGTGGGCCAGGAGAACTGACCTAGGTGAATTCCTGGTAGGCACTGGCCAGAAGCTGTGCAAATCGATTGCATTTCAGTTATGCTTTCGAGTGAAACTGATGGATACAAAGGTGGAGAACAGAGGTCAAACCAAAAATACTTAGAAATTTCTTGGCCTAGAAAATCCCTTCAGCATCTTGTTCCAAAGGCCCATTAAATTCCAAGTAAACAAATATAAAAACTTATTCCAAGATTGTGAACCTCTTTTTTTTAAGTCATGTCTAATATCCCAAACATTAATTTACTTGGCATTTCTTGCAATAGTTAACACAACATATGTTGCAAACTGTTGGTATATGCAGGTGGAAAATGAATTAATGATTATAGACACAGTTCTATTTTGGCCTCAGGGTAGATATTAGAATCACTCAAATTAATTGCTGGAAAATAAATGCTTGTCATGAATGATGAAGAACTAACATCAGGGGACAGATAGACCATCTTCTGTATTACTTAATTTGGTCCTTACTAATTTTACAGATGATCAAAGTAAAGTTTAGAGATGGGTTAAATAATTTGCCCTAAAGCATATTTCTAGGAAATGACTTAACCAAGATTCACATTTAGTGGTCTGCATTATTGATAGTTGTCCATGTAATATGAATTCAGTAGAAAAGGGGGAAGATTTAAGGAAAGAGGACCAGAAAGAATCTGTGCCCCATCTATGAACTCCTCACAAACTCTTCAGGAAGATTTAAAATTCCAGGATAAAAATCCTAATCCCTTTGTTTAAAAACATTGTTCCTATTAAAACGCAAATGTAAGTAGGAGTGGAAAGATTAACTATCAACTCTCTGTCAGTGTCACATTTATGACAATTACCCTTGGCTCCCTTCCTGAAAGTTGACTTTGTAAGCAGAAGAACCAGTGTGCCAGAGGGAAACAATAGCCTAGATAAAGAGCCTCCGGCTTAGGAGAAAGTGGGGACCTACTTTGGTATTTTGGTCCTGGCATTGTATAATGTATGCTTGTGAATATTTAAGAAAAAAAATACATTTACACACAAGTATAAAAAAGAATCTGACAAAGAATGTGACAATAAAAGCAACTATCCACTGATTAGTTAGGGACTGGTTTGGCTACCTAAAACAGAAAATCCAAGTAGTGATTACTTAAATAAGATAAGGTTTATTTTTCTGGCATGTAATGGAAGTCTGGTGACATCATTCAAGGACCCAGTCTCCTTTTAGCTTTCCTCTCTGCAAGCCTGAAAGTTAACCTCTCAGGATGGCTGCCAGGACTCCAGCAACTGTGTGGAGGAAGGAAGACTGGAAAAGGCAAAAGAGACACAGTTCAGCTGATTCGTTCCTCTTTAAGGACCTTTCTGAGAAGCCCCCATTTGGGGACTAAATCCCATAATTAATTCATTGGCCAGCACCAAGCTACATGGCTACTATCTCTGCAAAGTAGGTTGGGAAATGTAATTTTCTTTGTGCTTATTTCTACACCCAGCTAACTCAGAATTTAGTTTAGTAAGAAAGATTCATAAGAAAGGAGAATGCATTTAAAAAAAAAAAAAAAGAGAGAGAGAGAAAGGAGAATGCATATTGGTTCCATATCTACTACATCAAAATCTACAAATACAGACTGATCTTTGGCTTCTGCTTTGGGTGTGAAATAATAGCAGTCCACAGGACAATATCTCTAAATTTTGGAGGGGGAAAATGTAACCCATAATTTTATACATAACAAAGTCATAATTCATATGAGAAGCAACAAAAGAAATTATTCACAGCTAAGAAATTTTCCAATATACGAGGGCTTAGAATCTATAATCTATAGAATCTATAATCTATAATCTATTTTATAATCTATGCGTTGCACTTTTTTAAAAAAATCCCAAATGATTTTTACAAGTGACTAAGAGATGAGTCAAAATTAAAAACATAATCATGAGTTAAATATAAACTCTAGAGATAATCATTAAGATCAGTTAAACAGGGAGTTGACCAAGATATTATTTTACATATCTGTTTTAAAGACAATTAAAATAAATGTAATGTCTAACTAGATAACTCAATGAAATATAAACATTTTTTATAAAAACATCAATTAATACAATTAATTCAAGATGATAGAAAAAGCATTAAAAGATTAATATCTATGAAGGTTTTGAAAAGTTCAAGAACTGTCACAAAAGGCTAAAAGACCAAATAAGTTTACTGGTAATTTCTTTCAGACTTTTAAAGAAAAGATAATGCTTATACTATTAACAAAGTTCTGTGCTTATGAAAAAGTAAAAGTTTTCCTAAATGATTTGTAAAGTTTCATAAGCTTGACACCCAAAATTCATAAAAGTAACCAACTGAGGTATCCAATTTGACATTGCATTTATTTTAATTGTATTTAAAATAGTTAAAATAATTGTGTAATCAACTCATTAACTGATGTCAATGCAGTAAAAACTATAAACAACTCCTCATAAATATGAAGCAAATATATATATATAAAAGTATTAGCGTAGGGCTCCTGGATGGCTCAGTCCTTAAGCGGCTGCCTTCAGCTCAGGTCATGTTCCCAGCATCCTGGGATCAGCCCCACAGCAGGCTGCCTGCTCAGCAGGAAGTCTGCTTCTCCCTCTCCCACTCCCTCTGCTTATGTTCTCTTTCTCTGTTTCTCTTTCTGTCAAATAAATAAATAAAATCTTTAAAGAAAAAAAGTATTATTATATAGCAACTAACATAATCAATTACAAATGTAATCACAAATTAAATTAGTTATAATTTCTAATCCATAAATATAAATTTATAAATAATAATATATAAAGATAAAGCATTAGTCAATTTAATTCTACTTTATAATTCTACTTTGTCAAGTAGTATTTATAAAAAAAAGCAAGTATAATTTACAATTATGAGTTCCATTAATATATAAGATCAAAAAAGAAAATTTCTGATCAGTAAATAAATGCTGAAAATGTTTTTAATAAATTGCAATATGTATTCCTGTTAAAATCTAAAAATTTAATACCAGAAGACTATTTTCTTAACATGGTAAAGAATAGTTATCTTTTTTTTTTTTTTTTTTTAAGAATAGCTGTCATAAACCAAAGATGGCACTTAAAATACTTGAATATATCACTAAAACTAAAACCAAAAGCATGTTGCTATCACCACTATTAGCCTACATTAAGAGTTCTGGTCAAGGCAATGAGTAAGACACAGAACTGAAGCAAAAGTTAGAGGCACTGGAAGGGAGGAAACAATATTATTGTTATTTATAGATGACTTAATGCTTTACCTACAAATCACAAAAAATCAATTGAAAATTAATTGTTGGCTTAAAAGGTATATATACAACATAGTCAAAACTCCTTTTAATATGAAGTAATCTGAAAATATGAGAAATACATCAGTTGTTATAGATAAAATATATGAGTATACAAGTATATATATATATAAGTATAATATCCATATATTCATATATATGTGTGGGGGTGTGTATATATACACACACATATATAAAACATATATGTGTATATATATATATATAAAAACAAGTCATGAACTAAGGATTTACACAAAGAGAACTGCAAACATACTTGGGATATAGAAGAAGATATGAATAAACTCAGAGCTTAAATTCTGAAGGGGGAGAGGCCATAGAGTAAATATTGGGTGAAAAAGTGCTGCTTTACAAATCAATGTATATTATTAATATAAATCAAGTTAAAGTTCAGAGATTTTTGTGGAGAGAGGGAAAATTTCACAAAATGGTTTTAACCGTCACCTAGAATGCAAAAATCGTATTGGTTGGTGAGATGCAGCGCTTACAGTCTCCTTAATCTGGAATCCCCATTTTCCTGGACCCCTTCTCTGCCTCTAGGGCTAGTTTGGGACTTCCCTGGGCCATCCTGATAAATTGCCATAAAGTCTTGGAGAAAGGGTTCAGGTCTTGATCTTCTCTTTACACTAAAGTCCTTGGACTACTTACACATATTTTCTTCCCTCCGCATTAATCTTCAGTCTCTAAATATCAACATTTCACTTGAGAAAAGATTTAATAAAATTAACTTCCACCTCACTAGATATATCACTATACCTGTATTTTCCAAAATTACCTTTAATGAGCCTGTATTGTCTTGGAACCAGAAATAATGTTAACATTATTTTAAAAATTATTTAGGAAGAGATCTTAGTGGGGTGCTTGGGTGGCCCAGTTGGCTTAGGATCCAACTCTTGCTTTCAGCTCAAGCCGTGATCTCAAGGTTAGCAATCAAGACCTGAGTTGGGCTCTGCACTCAGAGCCGAGTCTGCTTGAGACTCTCTTCCTCTCCCTCTGCAACTTCCCTTCTCTAAAATAGATAAAATAAATCTTAAAGAAAGAGATCTTGGCATCTTAAACGGTTACAATAATAAGTTATTTTAAGAAAAGAAAGTCTGTTTCAACAACTGGAATTGTAGCGAGCTTCCAGTAAAAGTTATCTGTGGGGCTCTAGGAAAGCTGATAGAGAACACCCAAATCATGGTTGAAATTATAATAGCCACAGAATATAGGAAATGGACTGGATGTATACTAAATTTTTTTAAAGATTTTATTTATTTATTTGACAGACAGTGAGAGATCACAAGCAGGCAGAGCAGCAGGCAGAGAGAAAGGGGGAAGCAGGCTCCCTGCTGAGCAGAGAGCCCGATGTGGGGCTCCATCCCAGGACCCTGGGATCGTGGCCTGAGCTGAAGGCAGAGGTTTAACCCACTGAGCCACCCACGCACCCAAGTTGAGTAATTATTGCCAGCTAGTGGGGGAGAAAAATTGGATAGGTTATGAAATGCACTTAGCATCACAGCAAGACAAAGCCCTGTGCAAGCTGACTTGTGGGATGGAGAAAACCTATTAAGAAAGGGGAATACTTTTGGCAACAGTGAGCCACCCAGGCACCCCGTAAACTTATTTGATTAAAATTCCATTCTCTGTTTAGGAATCTGGTGGCCATTTATACATGTTAAAAATGCTAAAAATTATGAGATAAATTAAGAATCATGTCCTATTAATTACTTGGGAGAAAATGATCAAAAGTTTAAAATGAAATAATGAGACTTCCCTGCTTTGCCTTTTTTCAAATAATGGAGTGGATTTGAGGTGTGTTTTCTCTCTCTTCTTTCTTATCAAAACCTTCCATTTCTAGCATTGAGGTTATAAAATTCAGAGACTCTTACATGTTTTGTTTATTGGGCCATCGGCCCATGTTGGGCAGGAGTGTAGAGACAGAGGGGCCTTTGCTCTTGAGTGGCTCCTTTTCTGGTAGGTGAAGGAGCAGATGGGGCTTTCTGTGTTACAGTCACCACCATGTGTGCTAGCTGATTGCTCTGTAGTTATGTGCTTGGCATAGAATGAGCATTCATTAGGTATCTGTTGTATAAAGCTTTTTGCCGATTTGTGATAGTCTTAGTATTTTCTCCCAGATTATTTGTCTTGGGTTGAATGATAGTCCATAAATGAACTGATCCACGATGGATAATTGAGAGTTGGTTATACATACAAAAAAAAAACCATTAAGAAAACAAGAAATACTCAGTAGAGGAAAAAAATTAATAAAAGCAAAGGAAGTAATACATCAGATTGGTAACCACAGATGAGCTTGAACAGTGGGATTTCTGGATTTTCTAAAACACTTGACCAATATTCACTAATTTTATAATAAAAAATAGATTTTTGAAAGTATTTTCAGATGTGTTTGCACTTTGTGGTGGATTTAGGATTTTGTTTACATGGTATCATAAAGCCCAATTGATTTGGTAGTTCCTTAGACAATCAACAGATCTAATAGCAAAATACAAAACAAACAAAAAAACTCGGACTTGAAATTGGTCCCTAATGTAATTGAAATCTTTAGTTTATAATTGACTTATTCTCACATTGAAATAATACATGACATTATCTCTTAATACTAGAGAGAATAAGGGTAAGAGGTATACTTAAAAGAACAATAAGCAATGGTGAGCAAATATCAATTTTTCCCCCTTAATGCTCCTTATGTACCTAACTTATGATGTTAGTACAAAATTTATCCTCATTATTTTGTGATTATCTTCTTCCTATTAATGAACTTACAAATTACTTGAGAACAGGAACCCTGCCTTAATCACACAGACCATCCCTGGAATAAGTTAGTTTCCCATATAGTATTCTCCCACAACTCCCTGAGCTTCCCTGTCTGAGAACTCATCACAATTATAAGGAATATGTTTCGCCCTCTCTTTCTGGTTTTACGTGGAGGGATCTCCATTGTCCCCTCCCGGCTTCTTGTACTCTTAACCTCTGGACTTAGCTGGGAGTGTGGCTCTCCCCTTTAATGGAGGAGACCAGCCAACTGGCAGAGGCAGCCTGGGTTAGCTACTGAGCAGATAGAAGAAAGTGAAGGCAATCATAGACCATTTGCAGTGGATGCTATTGGCAGAGGACCTAAATGATTTTTGCCTCTGTCTTTCTGCATGGACTCTCAGTCGGATGATTAAACTACTCTGAAGAAGTTCTACAGTTGTTTTTTTTTTTTTTTTGTATTTTTTTTTAATTTTTTTCCCAATTTATTTATTTTCAGAAAAGCAGTATTCATTATTTTTTCACCACACCCAGTGCTCCATGCAAGCTGTGCCCTCTATAATACCCACCACCTGGTACCCCAACCTCCCACCCCCCCGCCACTTCAAACCCCTCAGACTGTTTTTCAGAGTCCATAGTCTCTCATGGTTCACCTCCCCTTCCAATTTACCCAAATTCCCTACTACTGAAGTTCTACAGTTTTATAGAGAAAATTCAGCTCAAGGGAGTATTAGAAAGCTCCGTGACTAAGTAAGCCCCATACTCCAAACTGTTTTATCAGTCATAAAGCTGGCATTGTGACCTCCACCTCTCTGATTCAGAACTTGCATGAGAAAGAGAATGGTATAATGATATGATTTTTTAAAATGCTAAAATTACTTTCAATATGGTATTTATATAGCCTACTAGATGGAAGATCCTTGAAAAGCATAGATTCTATGTCTATTTGTATCAACATTGTCTTCCCAATGTCCATCATAGTGCCTAGCATACAGTAGGCACCCAATGAATATTTGTGGAATGAATGATTTTATCTTTTGATTATTGTTTTTTAGTACAGTCCCTGTGCCATAGACTGGGTGGCTTAAAAAACACTTACTGCTCATAGTACTAGAAGTTGGGAAGTCTAAGATCAAGGCACCTGTAGATTTGGTGGCTGTTGAGATCCTCTTCCTGGTTTTGAGAGAGCTGCCTTCTTGCTGTGTTTTCACTTGGCAGAAAGAGAGCGAGAGAGAGCTCTGGTCTCTTTCTCTTCTTATAGGGGCACTAATCCTATCATGGGGGCTCCACCCTCATGACTTCTTCTAAACCTGTTTATCTCCCAAAGGCCCCATATCCAAATACAATCACTTTGGAGACTGGGGTTTCAACATATGAATTTTAAAGGGGCACAAACACAAAGTTTATAGCAGTCAGGTCATAGAATTGGTGCTTAGTGAACTTTGAACTGAACTGAGGCTTGGAAAAGGATAGGCATTGTGGAAGGAAGCACATTCTGGTTCCTTCTTCTTAGCACTTTAACCCAATCCTCTGTTTCTGAGTGAGTGCAAGCAACCTCTTAAGCCTACCTGAAACTTGCCCTGTTGCTTCCCTTTCCCATCTCAACACAGTGCCTGAGGGGACGGGAGGGAGTATAGGCAGATGATAACCTGTTGGTTGCCTGTTTGCATGCCTCATCTTAAGTACTATGGAAACAAAATTATATTTTGTTGAAAAAGACAAAATTTGGAGTGGGAGAGGAAATGAAGACATCTAATAATAATAGTAATAAGATTTAGAATCTGGTCCACTTTCTATGTAGCACAAAGAGACTTATTAATTGTGCTATCATTCCTCTGCACAAGTGATTCTGTCCAGGCACTGGCCCACCTCCCATGTCCGTGGGCTCTCTTTGGGCCATGCCTCCTACCGAATGACTCCACTTAGACTCTGAGTTAGGAGTGAAACATTTTCTTAATTTCTACCACAGAGAAGAATGATACTACATGTTGAACATCTGTGACTCTTAAGTGTGGGCTTCATACAGTACCCACAGCACTTTCCCACACATAAATCTCTGTGTGAACTTAGGTCAACTGATACTTGCCTTCATAGGTGACTGTGAAGCCAAGTACATGTTGTCCTTTAAAGCATAAAACCAAGACTCCCTTTCTAATGGGAAAAAGGCTGCCGTTTGAGAAGCCTTGAACAACAGCTCACAGTAATGTTGCTTGTCTGCTTCTTCCTCCTGCTTTTTCCAGCTTGGGTGACAGGAAGTTCATTCGGTCAGCTGGAATCTCAGGTTCTCAGAGTCAGAAGTCACAGTCTCCTCAACCACCCAGGGCTAATGTTCCTTCTCAATATGTGTGGTCCAGCCTATGTTTTTCCTTCTCTCTGGGCAAGGAGATGACAATGTCTTTGAGATCACTCACTACATCTCCAGACAGATTCAGTCAAATGAGGAGGTTATATGACAATATGTCCAGGAAATCCAGATAGATTAGATAGATGATGATGGTAGATGATAGATAAATGATAGACAGACAGATGATGGGTGATAGATAGATGATAGATAGATAGATAGATAAAGTAAGCGTGAAGGATAATAACTGCTTCAAATTACTTTAAAGCTCTTTAAAACACTTAATTCCACCCTAAGGAACAGTGTTTCTGTAACCTGTTTTGCTTTACACTATCTAGAAAGACAAGTAGACACAAAGCATTTCTAGAAGGAAAACAATTCTAGTATTGCTCAAACACAAAAATGCAGATGCAGAGAAATCAGGGAATGAGACTACACCACTGTTTCCTTCCAGTCCTTTCACTGAGTCATTGATGGTCAATGGGAGCCCTTCTTCCTCTGGTCTTTCTCCCTCTCTCTCTCCATGGTTTTTCCATCCTCTTACACATTTCTGTAGAATCCAAACTCCACCCTGGATTAAACAGATACTTTACAATCCTCCACAGAAGTAGGATTGGGCTTCCAGAGGTTTCTGAGTGGGTTATTGTTGAAGTGAACACCTTTTACTGATATTTAGTACATCAAATATGATTTAAGATATAATTTATAGAAAAAAAGTAAAAACTCTACTCAGAGTAATTGGAGTAGAGAACTCCATTAGGTTACATTAAATTTGTCATATAATTAAACAGACGTAATGATGAAAGGTATTAATCTAGAGGAGAAGATACCCAGTTTTTATGGAGAGTAGAAGTTACTCAGTCATAGTCATAGTTAGCCTTGAATGTTGCCTATTTCCATTGCCTTACTCTTTTCTCTTTTTTCTTTGTCATCACTCTATACCTTTTTAAAAATATTTTATTTATTTATTTGACATAGATCACAAGTAGGCAGAGAGGCAGGCAGAGAGAGAGGGGGAAGTAGACTCTCTGCAGAGCAGAGAGCCCAATGCGGGGCTTGATACCAAGACCCTGGGAGCATGACCTGAGCTGAAGGCAGAGGCTTTAACCAACTGAGCCACTTAGATGCCCCTATACTTTTTTTTTTTTTTAATCTCCTGAAAAACAAATAAACAAAAAAAGAAAACCACTTTCACTCTTTGCTTTGCTTCTTAGAAAGAATTTGATGTATGACTCTTCCTGCAGTGCAAGCTAGAGATATAGAGTTTCTGATTCAGGTCAGAATTACTGGAGCCAAAAAGACTATGAAAGGCAGGTGTAAGGATGAAGGCAGTGAGAATCAAAGACACAGTGAGGTGATACCTCTGGGTTAGATCAGAGGCTGCCTGTTGCAGGGTAGGGGATATGAGATAGGTAGCTAAGATGGAGCCAGACTGTGGAATCTTATGAAACTTGACTTAGTTCTGTTGCACATTGGAAAAACAACCATACATTTGCAATAGCAAGCGTTCCTCTCCTGCACCTCTACCACTATCTTGTCTCAACTTCCTCCTGGCTCATCTCCCTCTCTCCTTAGGTGGGGAGCTCAGCTGTTCTGGACAACAGAATGGGAAGTCCCTGAGACACCCTGGAGCTTTGCTTTTGTGGTTCTGACACAGAGCATTAGACCTAATTTAATTTGAAAATAATATAGTAAGATGAAAGGAAATCCCACTTGAGCTCCTCATTTTAAAAAGAGTTCAAATAAAAAGATGATATGAGCCTGAGACCTGAACCTCAAAGAAGGCCCTCTGGTCAATGGAGGCAGATGGGACCAGATGTTTTTCTCATCTGTGTTCCATCCCTTCTGGCATGGGGGCCAGAAGAGGGAAGAAATCACACAGCAGAAGAACACGCCAATTTGCTGATGCTGCCCTCTTATTTAGCTTATGGAAATTTCATAGCATCTAAGGTCTAACTTTCCCCCTGGATTTGAGGGGAAAACTACCTATAGCCCTCTTGAACTAGTTTCATGGAAAGAACTTTGTTACTGTGCAGAATTTCACCCAAGATTAATTGAACTTGACAACCTGAATGTCTTCTGCATGATGTACTAAGGTAGTGTTTTTGAAAAATGTCAGTATCTGATCCTTGGTGTGTGGTTTTTAGATGTCCAAAGTATTCCCACTTCTCAAATTCACTTTAAGAATCTGGAATGCAATGCATTTCTGGGTCTTCTTTATTTCAGATGAATCCCCACCTTGTTATAGCAGAGTTAAATATACTCCAAATCAACAATTCATCACAATTAAAAAAAAGTACTAAATGATATCCAGACCGGCTGACCTCGGTTCAACACAAAACATTCTCTACTTTACGGGAAATCGGGATCACAGGCCAGCTTTACATTAAATGGAAAGTGTACGCTACCATCTTGTGGACAAAATATAAATAACACTGAAATATTCTCAAGACTACTTTTTTCCCTTCATAGACAGTTAATACCTAACTTGTCTTAGCCTACCATATCCCAGCATGATGTCCTATGCAGTTTGGAATTTTGGACCTAAATGATCCTTTCAACAGATCAGGCATAGTACGTGAAGAAATGAGAGTGTACTGAGAAAATTGTGGAACACAATTACCAGAGCCACCTGGGTCCTCATATAACCCTTGCCTTGACTCTTGTATCTAGTTTTTATTTTCCCAATTACAAAAGGCTTCTGTTCATCTTGTATTAGACCCATGGGTTTTGGGTGGTGTTGACCGGGTTAGCTTAACACAGTGTCCTATGGAGCTGAATGTGTTAATACTCATAAAAATTAGCTTATCAACCAGTTATTTTCTAATGAATGTAAAAAAATAGTTATTTTTGTCCTTAATGCTTTGCACACTCACACACACATACAGACAAATGTCCCCCTCGTCACGGTACTAAAGAAGTGAGCTTCTACAATGCGGAGGCGTGATTGCTGTCATTACAGCTGAATGAAAGAAGAAGAAATCATAGGATCACAGCATCTTAGGATGGACAAGGACCTTCACGTTTATCAAACCCAACCATGTTTGTAATGCTTGAATCATTGGTACAGTACCGAGCCACTTTGAACATTTCCTCCCAGAATGTAAGAAAATACGGGCGACTGGATCCATGTGAACAAGAGACAGGAGATTTCTAGTACACATTTCCATAGATTCATTTTGTTGTTGTTGTTGTTAATACAGAAAGAGAAATTAGCAACATTAGGCTAGTTGTTAGAGAATATCTATGGAATATTCTGTAAATGCGGGTGCTTGGGTGGCTCAGTCGGTGAAGCGGCTGCCTTCAGCTCAGGTCATGATGTCAGCATCTTGGGTTCCTTGCTCAGCAGGGAGCCTGGTTCTCTCTCTGCCTCTCTATTCCCCTGCTTGTGCTCTCTCTCTCTCACTGGCAAATAAATAAAATCTAATGCCTGTCTTTCTCCTTGAGGTAGAAGTCCTAACCCATATATATATATATATATATATATACCAAATGGCCCTCATGCCCACTGTTGCTCAGAAGATCTTCGAAAGTTAGAATCTTCCAGTAGTAAAAGAGATGCAAGATATCTACCAGGGTGAGGATCTGTTTTCTTACATCAATTCTTCCTTTAAGACATCACATCTAAATTAAGGATATAGCATAAGAATGTTTGTGTGTGTACGTGTGTGTGTGTTGCTCCATGAATTCTTCCTCATAGGGACATTATGAATCCCCTGCCCCCAGGGTGACCCCAGTGATAAGACACCACTGAAGGGGTTTGCATCATGTTCATTTCTGTTGTGAGTAAAAAATACGTAACTAGTCTTTCCTAGTTTTCTCAGCTGTATATAAAGGAGTGATTTACATCTTATACTATCTCGCATAGAGACAATTCAAAGATTATGACACCACCATCCCTGGCTATTTCACTAGGCTTAATATGCCTGTTAAGACACTACATACACAATAGAGAGGAGAACCAGTTTCGAAAGAAATATGTCCACCCTCACTTCACGGTCACTGTTGAAGCCCCGAGTTTCTGCAACTAGAGATGCTCCAGAACCACAGCACAATGACAGTGATGACTACAACATTGACAAAGACAGATTGTTGCCTGGACAGATATTTGTTTCCCGCCTGGCTCCAGGGAGGGTAGGTGAGAATTAGAAATGTTACTCACCACACTGAAGCAACTGTTGGTCTTCCAGACCAATTCCCCTCGTCTCTGCGTTTTGATTTGCCTGATCTCCTCCCTCCTCAGGGGTCTTTGGGTTGTTGTTGATGTTTGTTTTCATTATATTTGTGGCTAAAGGTATAAATGCAGCCTCTGAGAGGAGACCATGACTTTAAAAGGTCTGAGGAAGCTTTGAAAGAAAAGCTGGTTGTGAACTGTGCCTTGATAAACTGCTTTTAAACCACCAGTACCAAAGCACCATAAAATCAATGAGAAAATTACCCAAATATGATGAGAAGAAATCTGTGGCACCGCACTGTTTTCCACAACTTGCACATGGTATTTTCAGTTGCGTTCTCTCTCTCTCTCTGTGTATATATGTATGTGTGTATACATATATGTGCACACACACACATATGTGTGTGTATATATATAATTTAATTGACATATTAGAGGCATATAGCATATTAACTTTTGTTGTACAATGTAAATGATTCAATATTTGTATATATTGCAAAATGGTCCCATGATAAATCTAGTTAACACCTGTCGACATATGTACTTAAAAGTTTTTTTTTCTTGTGATAAGAACTTCTACTCTCTTAGTAACCTTCAAATATGTGATTCAGCCTATTAACTATGATCACCATACTGTACATGACATCCCCAGGACTTATTTATTTTATAAGTGACTATTTATTTTTATGTGAGTGATTATTTTTTTGAATGCTAACACTAGCATTTTATCATAACATTTTCAGGATTCTTCTGTGCTTAAGAAGATTGTACTGCATTCTTACTATAGATTTAGGGTAATTTAAAGTTTTTCTTGTCACCAGATAATCTTATCTCCAAATTAGTACTGGGACTCAATGGCAAAACAAAGTTCAATGTCCAGAATGGTCCTGCATGTTCAGATTTTTATATACTGCTTTGTTCTGTATTTGTGTAATATGGGGTACCCGGGTGGCTCAGTTGGTTAAGCATCTGCCTTCAGCTCAGGCAATGATGCCAGAGTCCTGGGATCGAGCTCCACATCAGGCTTCTTACTCAGTGGGGAGCCTGCTTCTTCCTCTCCCTTGGCCTGCCATCCCCCTTACTTGTGCTCTCTCTCTCTTTCTGTCAAATAAATAAATAAAACCTTAAAAAATAAAAGTTTGTGTAATAGACAAAAGGGATACTGTGAAATTTGCAGAAATTCTAAAGGAGCTCAGGATCAGAATGAATTATATTATTTCTTGGATGTCTATGAAACAGTTAATCTACCAAATCTCCTCCACATACAGTAGCCTGAACATCACCATTCCAAGCTCAGTGTACATAAGCGGCTTATCTGAGTAACAAAGTTAGAAGTACTAGATTAGAATTCACGTTATGCCACATGTGTGGTTCTGACATAGAGATTGATGTGTGGCCTCCATGAGTCCGGATAAAATGAGAGTAAATCTGACAAAGCAAAACATTCAACTAGCAAGTATCCAATTAACATTAGACTCTGTAAGACTGGAGGTTGGGGGGAGAAGTCAAAGCTGTTGTTGTAGATTTAATGGTCACCTGCATAGATGGCAGATCTAAAGCTATGAGAAAAGGTGAGATCATCCAGAGGTTGCATGGAAAGAAAATGTGCAAGCCTTGAATCCCAAAGAAAGCCCACAGGCCAGTGGGTAGATAAAGAGATGAGCCTCTGAACCACAACCAATCCAAAAGCCAAGAGGCAGGTATCGTCATTCTTCCCTTTTACAAATCAAGGAACTGAAATACAGAGAGAAAAGTGACCGGCTCTAAGTCGCACATCAAATAAGCCAGACATTAGGATCCCTGTCCTCCCTCCTATGGCTGTTCGCCCCACAGCTTTAAAATGGAGGTCTTCTGTCTTCCTTAAACCAATCATTTTCTTCCCAACAGGTGAGAACAAATAAATAAATCCCTAGAGGAACACTCCAACCCAATCTGGGCTTCCATCTCAGTTGATTTGACAGCTTCTTGGTCTTTAAATGAAATGATCTCATGTTAACGTTTGGTGTACACAGAGGGCATGAGGGCAGACAGTGGGGGAGAAAGCAGGAGTCAGTATTCGTTTTCTCCTTTAATTAACTGTATTCAACAATGCCATGGCAAACTAATGCCATGGCAAACTACTAAAGGCCATAACACATACTTCAAGGAAAACTTGGGGCCCATTTTTTCAGCCCATTAGTGATCAGAAGAACAGTCTCATAAACCCAGGTCTGTGAGCCAAAGAGAAAAATGTGTATAATTGGAAAAAGGCTGAAAACAATCCTGGATAATAAATTACACTTACTCAGTTCCTTTGTCCTTCCAACTCTACAGCTAGCCTCACATTTTATAAGGGAACCATGGAGAAAGGCAAATGCTGAGAGGAAGCCTGTACTTATTAGGCAGGCACCAGGGGGAGGCCTCCAAGATTAGTGAAATCAGTTGTTTACTTAGATTCCACTAACTTGCAGGGTACGTCATGCTGAGAGGAGGCTATGGTTGCCTGCTTCCCTCTTGGTCTAGAGCAGGGCCTCACAGCTTAACCATTATCTATAGGAAAATTGGCAGGAATTGCTTAGTAAAATCTCTTCTAATTAGGTGTTCTGATAATCTTCTAAATTCCCTCCTGCAAAAGCCAGCTACCTACCTCATTTCCTTGGACTGCCTGGAGTTACAATCTTCTCTGACATATAATGGATTTTTCTCCCTGGAAGATAGCTCTTCAGCAAAAGGAAAATGAAATGGAGCTCTCCTCCTTACTGAGTACATTTTCCTTAACATGTAGATGCAAAACCATGTGTGCACACACATGCAAACACACACACACACCAGTGTCTCATGTGGATTGAAACCAGCTGGAATGTATTTGTCAGGGAGTGCCAAACTTCAGTCAGTTGTAGAACTTGAAATAGATTCTCCCTGTTTGCTGTGATGAGTCTTCTGGTTGTTGCTTATGTTGCTACCAGGGATGCATGAATTTGATCATTCAATTCTCGTCCCTAAAGATATCATGGGAGTCCTATTTTTAAGCCCCAAACTCCTGGTGGGTGGTCTTCTGGGGGAGGCAGAGAAGCCAAGAGAGCTTGACCTCCATGCTCAGAAGTTCCCACTACTGTCCCCTGCCTGTGCCACAATTTATCCACCCCATGTGGCACATAAGGTAGTTTTGCCTGCCATTTCCCACATGGAAACGTATCCAACAGAGCTGCCATGCCCATATATATGTATTGTAAAGTAAGGGCTGTGAAAGAACTTGCTCCTAAGAAATATTCCCTAGTAGTGAACCCTTTCCAACATTGTTAAGATGCCATATTCACCTCATATTTATTATGGCTTATTATGAAAGTAAGAATCTGCCCATTGACTTCTCTACTGGAATATCCAGTAGTCAGACCATGAGGCAGTGTGAGGATGGTGCCTTTTTATGCAAGGGCACCACCCCATATTAGAAGTGGGATTCATTACTAAGTGTCAGGAAGCCTTTGTGATATGATTTGAAGGCTCTTTTCTTCTCCCAGAGTCTCTCCCCACCAGAAATTGTTAAAGTCCTGCTAAGAATATAAGCTCTGTGAAAGCGAGAATCTTGTTCTGTTTATTATTACTGTTTCTTCATGTTGCATGGCCTGGAGACTGCTTATTGAATAAACGGATGAAGAAAACCAGGAATGCTGCCATTTTAAGATTTATTTCTTCGGGTCATCAGAGCGTTGAGGCAAATATCGCTGAGAAATGGTAATGCTTTCAGACTTCCCAACTAATGACCTTGTGGACTTTACAAACTTATTTCATCCTTTTGACCCAGGGAAACTTTTGACAGTAGCATGAACTACAGTCTTTTTGTGAAGAATAAAGAAAATTTATTTTTATTTGGGAATGTAGTATGTACCTCATGGACTTTATCTTTATTCTTCACAGTAAAACTGAGAAAAAAAAAAAAAAAACAGCCTGACTTGACAGGTGAGACACCAGGAGCTCAGAGAAATTAAACAACTTGTCTAAAGTAGCCTAATCAGTGAGTGGTAGATTTGAATCCAGATTTAGGTGAGATGAAGTTTACACTTACAAGACACCAGGGGAAGGTCTCAGAGGAGAGTGAAATGAACTGTTTACTTGGACTCACCCATTTTAAATGTTGTGTAAGAGTGAGGATTCCTGTTCCCACTTTTGAAATGGATGTTCTCTCCTCTATAAAATGTGGCCATGAGCCAGCAAGATTCTCATGAGCGAGTGTATGGAAAAATGCAGTATTGGACGTCACCCTAGTCCTACTGAATCATAATCTGCCTTTTAGTAAGACCCCCAGGTGATTTGTCTGTACACTGAAGGTTGGAAAATGCTGGCGTGCTGTCAGTGCACACTGCAGCAGGTTCTGAGGGAAGAATGAAGCAGAGAGAAAAGAATGCAGTCAGGACACAGAGAAGAAAGCCCTGTTCCTATAGCCATCATATCACCGGGAATAACAGGGAGCAGGTTGAGGGCACAGTGAGGGGTATGGTATCTCTGATTGGAGAGAACAGCACTCCCTACTTAGCACCGGAAACCCTTGTTTCAATCAAAGGAGACGTCTCACTGTAATCAAAGATTTTATGATTAAGTCTTTATTAGGGTGGCCAGCTTGTCCTGGTTTACTGGGGACTTTGCTGCAGGTCCTACATTCTGGGAAACTCCTCCATTGCAAGCAAACTGTAACAGTTGGTCACTCTAGTCTCCCTATCATCCTAAAGGAACAAATGTAAAGTTCCTTGAAGCTTAGATTCTGATAATGCACATTACAGTTATCACTGTTGTTGTCTTATACAAACCACTCAGTGTCTTTTTTCCTTACCTGCAGAATGGAGATCATACCAACCTCAAATGGCAGTTGCAGGACTAAATTAGAACCTATAGACCTTATGATCATCAAGACAGGGACATTTATGGTCCATCCTAGTAGACCTGAATGTTTGTGAACAGACTATGTGAACTCAGATACAATCATGTATCCGAGGTGTTGTTGGCGTGTGAGTATGTGTTATTTCCCAAGTACCACCCTTTCCAGTTCTACCCAATCTGAACAGCTCTGGAAAAATCATAGTCTCCTCTTTGAAGCCCCTCAACTCACCCCAGTCATAGTGGATCCTCTCACTTTTGAAGAATCTTGAGTCACTTGAAGAAAATCGTTCAGTGCTACTAATGTTAAGATTATGTGCTCTGGAGTCAGAGGGGCAAATCTTGACTCCACCAATTAATATTCAGGTGACTTTGGGAAATTACCTAACCTCATGTGGTTTAACTGTTTCATTTATAAAATGTTGCCAATTCAAATGGTACTTGTCTCCTTCATAGTTGGGTGTATGGAAAGAGTTATATCTATGCCTGGCATAAGCCAAGTACTTAGATATATTAGTTGATCTGTTCTGAAATACATTTAGTCCTCACTTTCTTAGAATCCTAATTCTTATAGGACTTCCAGCTCAGAGAAGCATCCTTCTGTACGAACAATTTTCCATCTTTTTAAAATTTTTTGAAAGAGTTTATTTATTTATTTATTTATTTATTTGAGAGAGTGAGTGGGAGACCTCATAGAAGGAGAAGCAGACTTGCCTCTGAGCAGAAAGACCAATGCAGGACTCAATCCCAGGACTCTGAGATCATGACCTGAGCTGAAGGCAGACACACAACAGCCTGGGCCATCCAGGAACCCCCAATTTTTCATCTTCTTTAAACTTCTTATGCATTTGCTTGTCACTGTCTCCTAGACTGTAAGCTCCTTAAAATTAATAATAATAATTTTATCTAGACCACATCCTCTATCAGTAAGGGCAGCATTTCAAGCCCTCGTTACTGTGCCAGACATTGTGAAAGGCAAATTGCCATCACTGGGTGAACACTTATTATGAAGCAGGTACTTTACTTAAGTTCATGAATCCTCATAACATCTCCATGTGGTAGGGATCATTATCTCCATCTTACCTACCCCCACCTCCCCATGCATATAGACATGCCCATCATTCTGGCTTCTGCGCCCAACCTTGCATAAGTTTGTTTTCTCCTGATTACCCCACTGGTTCTTACTTTTGGATTTATCTTCAAGCCAGGGGCCTGGATGGTCTTGGAGAAATTTGAAAAGTTCTTTAACGAGGGATCATTTCACCATATTGACCTTTTACAAAAACCTCAATCTAAAATACCCCCAGAGCCTTGTTTTCTTCTACTAGAAGATAGTGTCATGTGAGCTTGAGCAAGAAGTTGGAGAAGTTCTGAAATGATGCAAGTGCAAGTGTTAATCTCCAAACAATTCAGAGCAAATAACTTAGTTTAATAAGTCCATAGATAGCTAATAAGGAATTAATATGCAAATAACTGTAGTGAAAGAAAATGAATTACAATAACAGGCCATTTGTTCCTTCGTCATTTACCCTACCTTCACATCTGCTCCTGCATATTGGTTTTTGAAGTAGGATCCATAAACTGACAGCCTGTAGGCCTAATATGGTTCACAGCTAAGCCTGGTTTTGTTTTGCACAATGTTTTAAAATTCAGGGACTTCACACTAAAATCTATACTTACAGCTTCTCTTTGAAAATGGAAAGATCTGGAAACATTTCCATATGTTAACAATTGCTGGAGCCACCATTTCCCATCATTTTACACGAGACTGTGTTACTCATTTATATTCTTTGTCTGACCCCTACAGGAGTTGTGTTTTCTACTCTGTTATGCAAGTGTCTGCCTTTACAGACAAGTCCAATGAAAGAAGGTTGTACTTGCCCACAGTGCCTGTTAATGGGATGAGATTAGGCAGCCATATTTTCTATGTTACCTCTCACCAGTCATCTATTTCTCAGCTGTGGCTGACTCCACCAGGGAGGGAAACTGATTCAGAAGTGGCCCGTCTTCAGGTTTGCCAGGGACTTCTGGCCTGGCAAAAAAAAAAAAAAAAAAAGTGAGCAAGGGTAATCACATTCTTCACTCAGAATGTTGGAATTAGAAAGTTGAGTAATAATTCTTTCTTTTTTAAAGATTTTATTTATTTATTTTGACAGAGATTGAGAGAGAGAGATCACAAGTAGGCGGAGAGGCAGGCAGAAAGAGAGAGAGGGGGAAGCAGGCTCCCTGCTGAGCAGAGAGCCCAATGCAGGACTTGATCCCAGGACCCTGGGATCATGACCTGAGCTAAAGGCAGAGGCTTAAGTCACTGAGCCACCTGGGCACCCAAGTTGAGTAATTATTGCCAGTTAGTGGGGGAGAAAAATTGGATAGGTTATGAAATGCACTTAGCATCACAGCAAGACAAAGCCCCATGCAAGCTGACTTGTGGGATGGAGAAAGCCTACTAAGAAAGGGGAATACTTCTGGCAATATAAGAGCCAGTGATAAGACACCAGGTGGCCCTGACAGGTTAGGAGATTAAAGATTGATGTCATTCTCAATTCTAGTTCTGGTGAGCCCTGATATACTTGACTTCTAATCCATGGGTGTCTTTGAGTTAGAAGAAACTTGCCCCCACTTGTCCTGTAACTACCCTTCTTCTTAGGGAAATAATACCTGGATTTCCTTAAGTGAACCATCTCACCATGAGAGAAAAGCCCATCTAAGTATGAAGCCTACAAATAGGGGAGAAAAAAAACCCTACCCCATTTCCAAATATTTCAGACGTTTCTGTGTTTTTTGATTCTTCCTTCAGCATATCTGCCTGTATATAAGTCACAAGTGAGAAATGCAGTAATGATGGAGATATATCTTCTAACCATTTATTGGATATGATCTATATATGATCAATTGTGGTAGGCACTAAGAGGGAAACAAAGATGACCAAAATCCCTATGCTCAAGGAGCTTACAATTGAATGAAGACAGGAAATATACATGAATTGCTATAGCGTAACACAGAATGAAGTAAACACTTCTCTAAGAACTTGCCAGTGGTCAGAGACCTTAGGAAAGAGAGGGAAAGAAACCATTCTCTCCATTGGGGTGGGGCAGGTTAGTAATCCAGCTTCTAGGCACAGGAGGAGAGATAATATGTGGATAGCAATTTACAAAGAACACTGAAAAAGGGCAGTGTTGATGCACCTGAGGAGAGGAGACAGAAAAGGAATGCCAGAGATCCAGGAATGTAGCAGGACAAAAAGAATGATCCCCCTCCCAGGAACTCAGGGCATCCCTGAGTGACCGTCCACTGTTGCCATCACAGTATACGAAAACTGGATATCATGAAGGGCAGAGAAGGGAGAGGTCACTGAGGATTTGGGAGGTCAGAGAATCCTTCCTAGGGAGATCAGCATTTAATGGGGTCTTGAAGTTTACCTAGGAGTTAGAGAAGGGTGAGAAGCATAAGCTCATTCCAGGTGAAAGGAACCGGGGTTAAGGGGTGGGTGCCTGCATGGCTCAGTCAGTCTTCCTTTGGCTCAGGCCATGATTTCAGGGTCCTGGGATCGAGTCCCACATTGGGCTCCTTGACTGATACGGAGTCGCTTCTCACTCTCCTTCTGCCCCTCTCCCCTAGCTCCTGTTCTCTCTCTGTGTGTCTCAAATAAATAAAATAAAATCTTGAAAGAAAATAAAGGGAAGAAAGGAAGGAAGGAAGGAAGGAAGGAAGGAAGGAACTATGGGTGGGTGCAAAGGCATTGGAAGCTGAAGGAATTGTTCTCTGTCCTTTTAGGGGCAGAATGTGAATGTTTGTGGGGACTGGGCAGTGAGTGACCATCCCTTAACTGAAGTGATAGCTCACAGTGGAGAGTGGTAGAAAAACACTGTCCATAAGGCCGTCTGGGGCCAGCCTGGGGAAGGCCTTGGATTTCAGGACAAAGGGTCTGGACTTGATCCTGGAGGCAGTGGGAGCCAGAGAAGACTGGGGAAAGGGGTTGACTTGATGAAAGAGTTCCTCATTCACTAAAGAAAAGCACCAGCACAGCTCATTTTTCTCCTTAGAAAACAATCTCGGAATTTAGCTTTAAATGCACCCCCAACTCCATGAAAAGCATATGCCAGCCCCGCAGGGTTCCCAGGGGGAGTTCACGAGTTCAGACTCAAAGCACAAGATGTGTTTTATTTGGCATTTAAGCATGTCTATGGGTGATGTGTGTCCTCAAATGAGGACAGACTGATATGATTAAAATTTTTCTATCAGTTATTCTGACTGTCATTATGCCTTTGCTCTCCACTGTTCAGCCCCAACTCCTTCACTTCTGGATATCCAGAATAAAATGCCCGTAAGAAAGATCAGACACTTAGTAGCATATGCGGTGTTGATTCTCAGGATAAGGGCTTTGCAGGAACTAACTACTGCTTCCTCAAGCTTTCTAAATCTCACTTGGTCTGTGGTGGATTCTAGGAACACCTACCATAGCCTCTGGGACTTGGCAGAGACTCAGCCAGAACTAACTGGTAACAATATTTATGATATTAGAGTTTTAAATGAAAACCTTTTATGTATTTCTTCTATCCTTTCTTTCTTCCTTTCTTCCTGCTCATTATTTCTTCATTTCTCTTTCCTCCTTTTTTCTTTTTACTTTCTATCTCCTTGTAACTTTCTTTTTCCTTACAGGAACTGGGAAAGGCAAGGGTGTGTGGGCGGCCATGGCCTCCCTCCAAGGAAAGTGTGAGGCTTTGGGCAAAATAGATTTCTCATTTCTTCCAAACATAGGTCTAATCTGAACCGTCTCCAGGCTCTAGTCTCCAATCCAACTTCAGTGGTTTCAGTTGGACTCCATGAGAAGGGACCCCAGGGATGCTATGTTGTTAGTCTTGTCTTGGAGAAAATGAGCTTTCTTTGCACCTACTTGTTTCACAGATTGGGACACCTACATTCCCTTTTCTCAAGTCACTAGAGCCCAGTGGAGACTCTTCTGAGTGAAATGCCTTGCTGAAGAGAAGCAGGACTTCATGAAGAGTTTGATTTATCCCCAAATGATCTATTGTTATGCATCAAACATGTTTTCCCTATGAACCAGTTGGCAGGGAGCATGCAGATAAATTACTACAAGATGTAACCAGACAAGTTGTTGAAAAGGGAAATGGTTCTTTGTGTGTGGAACTCAGGAGAGCACATCTATAAACATGTGTTGGGAAATCAATTCAGTGTAACTTTGTTGGAAGAAATGAGCTGCTGCCCCCAAACTACCAGCTTGCTGTGATAGCTGTTTTTTTTTTTGTTTGTTTGTTTTGTTTTTATTTTTGAGGTCATCACCCATGGTTTTAGTGGTGAGGATGGAAAAACGTGGGTAAGACATATTCCAAAGCATCTTCAAAGGGGAGTAGATACTGGATTATCTGTAAGCGACTGTGAATTTTCTCCATAGGTGCAAGTCATGTTAACTAAACTTTTTTTCTGGAGAGAATGTGTTAGAGTGATTCTATCTGCCTAAAACAATATTTAGCTGATGTAATGATAGATTTCAAAAGAATAATAGTAAATTAAAATATAATAAATGTAATATAATATAATATAGTATAATATAATATAATACTATGACACAGTGCTATATAGTATAATATATAAGAAAAAACTCTGGGCATGGCATGGGGGCTGGGGATAATAAATCCTGCCTGACCATATTCCAATTGCTAGTCTGTGACTCTTGGAAAATTCCTTGACTTCTCTGAGATTTCCCCGTTTTATAAAGGAGAATAGATATATGCTACTTGTCTTACACGGCTTTTTTGTTTTAAAACAGGCAACATGCCCTATAACGGTATTATGGCTATTTAAATTTAAATGAATTAAATTAAATACGATGAAAATCTAGTTCCTCATTTACACTAGTCACATTTCAAGTGCTCAATAGCCACATGGGATTTTTGACTACTGTATTGGGCAACACAGATATTGAACATTTCCATTACTGTGGGAAGTTCTATTAATGGGACAGTGTGGTTCTAGAACATGCCAGACACAGAGTAGCTACTTTGTACATAATTGTTGCCTCCTGCTTCATAGATTTCAAATCACTTTCACACATGGGACCTAATTGAAGGACTATCTTTGCAGAAATTGGAATGCCCTTTGATAGTCTCTTAGACAAGACTGATTCTTTATATGGTGTTCTAATCTGGCTCAAGGCTACAAAGCATGGTGACTTCTGGAAAATTGGACTTTAGTTAAAAGATTCCAAATGCATATGCAAGAGGCTTTAACTCCAACCATATATACTATCTTAGTATAGGTAAAAATGACAGTAGAAATGAAGCAGAATCATCAACAACAATCTTATAAGAATAACCATCAAATATTGCTTTAATCACGATATGAATGGACTTGTGATAACATGCTTATGATATTCCTAATGTTTCATTTAACTGCCTTGGAAGCACCTTAAGATAGAAGGAGGCTACCCCAAGATGTATCACTGAAGCTTAAGAAATTTCCTCAGGGTCAAAGCAAAGTTATTACAAATTTGCTTCCATTTGGTTGAGGACCATCTTGACTTTCTAGGGTGAGTCCAATACATCTACGCTGCAGTTGATGGGATTACAGCTGAGATGGTCCTCTGAAACTTCAGAGCCTATTTCTTGGCAGGAAAAAGAAAAAAAAAAAAAGCAAGCACATGGTACAGATGCTGTCCACATGCAGAAGTAAAAAGAACAAAATCAATAGCTACATTTGTTGAGGGCTTATTATGTAAACTGTTCTATTCATATTATGTAGTTCATCTAATTTAATCTCCACCATAATTTTATCAAGTAAAAACTATTAATATTCTCATTTTATAGATGAAGAATTGAGGTGCTGAATGGTTAAGAAGTCACCCAAGGGTACAAACTAGTAAATGGTGGAGTGAGGACTTGACCCTGGGTGGTCTACCAAGAGTTCATGGTCTTAATCACTGCTCTCTGAGGCCTGTTAGGGTAAATGATCTTTCTGTAGTTTCCTCATTTAAGTTTCAAAGAATAAAAAAAGAGGAAGAAGCAAGAATTCTTCTATAATATTTAAAAATTTCTTTTTGCAGTTTTCTGGCTACTATAGAAAATAGCTCTAAATACTAAAAAAAATTATAATATTAAAAACAATGATGAAAACACTATTTTCTAGATAAGGCAACTCATAAATTTTGAAATATAAGCTTTCTTGAATAGATGAAGGTAAAAAAAAAATGCAAATAAGACCATGAGATCACTTTATCTTTGAAGGTATGGAACCATTTTGTCTTTAATGGTTGAGTGAAGAAAGTGTCAGGTGAATAGGTCACTTAGATGGGAGGGGCCACAAACTAAGACCTGTAGGCCAGGTTCCTGCTTTTATAAATAAAGCTTTATTGGAACTTGGCCACACCCAGTCACTTATGGATTGGCCATGGATAGAGTTGAATATATGTGTGGTCCATAAAATCTAACATATGCACTATCTGTCTCTTTTCAGAAAAAAACTGGCTGACACCTGACATAGATGACAGTGAGACAATAAAATTGTGTTCTGAAAGTGTGTTGTACATTATGCCCATCATTTTCAGTAGTCTCCAAGTGTATAACTTCAATGGTGTATTATTAATACCATTTGCCACTGTTTAAAATTAGACAGAACAAAACTGCAAATAAGGGGAGCTCACAGATCAAATGGCAAACATTTATAATAAAGCATTGTTGCAGTTCTTCATTCGAAAGCCAAAGGCAATTTTTAAATAGACTAGAATGAGTAGTTGCTCTGTGATCTTCCCATCCTCTGTCCATTCCTGTCTGATGTTCTAATCACAAGTAATCATCATGATTATTCTTGACGTTATTTCATATTCCTTGTCTTGGTTTCTTGATAACAAAAGATAGTTTTTGGCAGCCTGGTTCTTAGCACATTGATTAGCACATAGTAGTAGCTGAATAAAGAACTATGGAAAAAAGTTGAAGAATCCAAACACAGAGAGAACAGCATGGCCACAAAAGACAGTTGGACAGAATCTTGTCTCAAAGATAGGGAGAACTAGCAGTAAACTCACAAGAACTGTAGCATCACTACCTTACCAAAGTGCAAATGCAACCCAGGGGAAGCCAGGAAAATCATGACTTACTTTTACTGATTATGCATTACATTCAGACGCACTCCCCTCAGCTTCTTGCAAACATTTATATCCTTAATTTTCCAACTCAAGGAAACAAGCTCCATCTTCATTTCATTAAGTGAGTAAACTGCAGCTTAGAGAGAAGTTTATTACCGTGTTATCAGGACACACAGCTAGAAAATGGTAGAAAGATGTGGAGACCCAGGAAGTCTGAATTCAGAGACAACACCTATGATAATTATGGTATATTGGTCTCTCTGTGGCTTTATCTACAACCTCATCTTCCTTAGTAGTTTTCAAGATTCCATGGGAAGCTGTTCCTTGAGAATACATGTTCCCAGTCTTCTGATGGAAACCAATAACCCACACCTAGTTTGTTGTACAACTATTTTACAGCCAACTTCACTAGTAACTGAACTCTGTCTAATAAAGCACATCATTTGATCAGGGATAGTCACACTATACTCTCTTGTCTGTATTTCCAGCACTCCTTAGGAATTTACTACCTCAGTTATGCTTCTATGTAATTAAAAATACATTATTTAAATTGTAGAAAACCTGGAAAATCTTTAGATATAGATTCCTCCTGCTCAAATTTCAGTCTGAGGTCCATAGCATTAGTATCACTGGGATGCTTCTTAGAGGTGCAGAATCTTGGGTCCCACCTCAAACCTACTGAATCAGAGTCTGCATCTTAACAAAAGGATCAGGTGACTCCTACCCAGTTTAAAGTCTGAGAGGTGTGGACTCTACCACTACAGTGTGGTTATCATTGATTCCCCCTAAAAAATACTAATTTAGTACCTGCAGAAGTAATGAGTCAAACTGATAAAAGCTTGATATGCTAAGGACAAAGGCCTCATCCTAGCTATGAAAAGAACAGGTGGTTCACTGCCTTGACCGGGCAATGGGTTCACCTGGGGAGCTTTAAAAAAAACAAAAACAAAAACAAAAAAAACCCAGGGCTATTCAGGATCTTCTGTGGTTCCCCTCAAATTTTAGTTAGGTTTTTTTTTCTGTGCCTGTGAAAAATGTTTTTGCAATTTTTATAGGGATTTTACTGAATTTATAGATAGTTTCATGTAGTATGAACATTTTAACTATATCAACTCTTCTAATCCATGAACACAGGATGTCTTTCTATTTATTTGTGTCTTCAATTTCTTTCATCAATGTCATAGTTTTCAGTGTATAACTTTCTCACTTCCTTGGTTAAACTTATTCCTAACTATTTGATTGTTTTTGATATGATTATAAATGGGATTGCTTTCTTTATTGCCTTTTTCGAATAGTTTGGTTTTACTGTATGAAACCACAGATGATTTCTGCATGTCGATTTTGAATCCTGAAACTTCAATGAATTCATTTTTCAGTTCTAACAGTTGTTTGGTGGAGTTTTAAGGATTTTCTATATATAAGATCATGTTTTGCAGAGATAATGTTATGCCTTCTTTTCCAATTTGGATGACTTTTTTTTTTTTTTTTTCTTCACTGATTGCTCTGGCTAGGACTTCTAGTCCTCTGTCGAATAGGGGTGATGAGAGTGAGCACCCTTGTCTCGTTCCTCATCTTAGAAGGAAAGCTTTCAACTTTTCACCTTCGAACATGATGTTAACTATGGGTTTGTCACATGAGGCCTTTATTCTGTTGAAGAATGCTTCTTCTATTCCACATGTCTATACAATATAGAAATGGAAATATGAAAATTCTGAATAGCCATTTCCCAAAGGACACATACAATGGCCAATAGGTACATGAAAAGGTGCTCAACATCCATAATCATTAAGGAAACGCACATCAAAATCACAATGAGGTATTACCTCATACCTGATAGAATGGCAAGACAAGAGAGACAAATGTTGATGAGGATGTGGAGAAAAGGAGACCTTTGCACACTCTTGATGGGAATGGAAATTGGTGCAGTGACTGTGGAAAAGAGTATGCAGGTTCTTACAAAAGTTCTAAAATTAGAACTACTGTATCATCTATAATTTCCATTTTTAAACATACACAGGAATCATCTGATTTTCAAAAGTTTGTGTTACACCACTTTGCCTTTAGGAAAGACCTACCTTATTACTTGTTTTCGCCAACTGAAAGAAATTTGAAGAGGATTTTTACTTTTACAATAAAAGCAAAAAGTAAAAGTAGTGTTCAGCATATTGGGTTTGTTTTTTGTTTTGTTTTGTTTTTCAGCAAACTGTTACAGAGGCAACTATACCCTAGGCAGCAAAAGTGGCCCTGCTAATCCCCTTCTACATGCAACATCTCAGCATCAAGACAACATAGCTTTGAACTATGTCTGTATCTGTGCTTTACCTGCATTTATTCTGTACATTTGTTGGCAAGATGTGTTCTAAAATATAAATAAAAGCTAAGATAGGTTATTTTTCAGGTCTGGGATGTTCAGGAATTTTTTCATATGGATTAATAATGATTGCTTTTCCACTTTATGTCACTTTGGCTTACAATAGAAATACTTTATTTTCAGATAGTTGGGGAAACCTGTATCTGAAAGAAAGGAAGTTATTACCTCATAAACATATCTGCACCCTCCTGTTTATATTATTCACAGGAGTCAAGATATGGGAACAGCCTAAATGTCCATTAGGGGATGCAAGATTAAAGAAAATGTGGTACATACATACAATGGAATATTATTCAGTCACAAAAAAAAAATAACAAATACTGCCAACATGGATGAATCTTAATTAAATCAGACAGAGAAAAATACCGTGCTCTCACTTATATGTGGAATCTAAAACAGTCGAACTCATAGAAACTGAGGAGTAGATTGTTGATTCCAGGACCTGGGGGAGGGGAAAATGCAGAGATGTTGGTTAAACTTCCAGTTGTAAGAGGAATAAGTTCTGGGGATCTAATGTACAGCGTGGTGACCATAATTTAAAATACTGTATTATATACTTGAAAGTTGCCAAGAGAATAAGTCTCAAATGTTCTCACCATAACAAAAAGAAGGGAAAAATGTTAATTATGTGAGGTGAATGATATGTTAACTAATCTTATTGTGGTAAACATTTTACCACATGTATACATGTATCAAATCACCACATTGTATATCTTAGATGTACACAATGTTCTATGTCAACAATATCTCAGTAAAGCCAGGAAAGTAATCAAACCCAGAGCACGGGCTGCTTACAATAGCAATTAATTCAGAATCTCCAGAGGGTGGGATATAAGCATCAGTATTTTTGAAATATTCCTTGGTGATTCCAACATGCAGTGAAGGATAATCCCTCTTTTGCAGATGGGCTATTCACTGTAGAAGAGGAGTGAATGTGAATCTATTTCCCCGAGTCTTTTTGCATGAAATGATCTTTATATCTGGCACCTTTTACTGGGTAAGTATTGGAAAAGATCTTTCATTGACCATAATTTAATCAGACTCTTCTGAGTCCCCTGCTTGACTAAGTCTGACTCAGGCTTCCATCTTTTCCTTGTAGAGCCCACTTTCAGCAAGAATCTTGTTGAATCAGTTTAGCCAGAACTCTCATATCCATATCTGATCACCATCCTCATTCCCCAGCATACCCAGGTGAGATCTGATCACACTGGCCTGCCTTCAGCAAGAATCCTCTTCAGTTAGTTTAGCAAGAATTATCCTACCCTCTGAGTAATTTTCCATCCACTGACCTCCATCCTACTCCTTGGTTATTATTTCCACTCCCTTAGCTATTCAGAATAGAGCTTGATCTCTCCTACTGCAGAACCCACATTACAAGGATCCCCCTTGAAAACAGTCTTCTCGTGAGCAGTCACTTCTCCAAAAAGAACATACAAATGGCTAACAGACACATGAAAAAGTGTTCATCATCATTAGCCATCAGGGAAATTCAAATCAAAATCACATTGAGATACCATCTTACACTAGTTTGAATGGCAAAAAATAACAAGGCAAGAAAACAACAAATGTTGGAGAGGATGTGGGGAAAGGAGAACCCTCTTATACTGCTGGTGGGAATGCAAATTGGTACAGCCACTCTGGAAAACAGTGTGGAGGTTCCTCAAAAAGTTAAAAATAGAGCTACCCTATGAACTAGCAGTTGCACTACTGGGTATTTACCCTCAAGATACAGATGTAGTGAAAAGAATCGCCACATGCACCCCAATGTTCATAGCAGCAATATCTACATTAGTGAAACTGTGGACGGAGCCAAGATGACCTTCAACAGACGAATGGATAAAGAAGATGTGGTCCATATATACAATGGAATATTCCTCAGCCATCAGAAAGGATGAATACCCTCCAATTGCATCAACATGGATGGAACTGGAGGAAATTATGTTAAGTAAAATAAGTAAAACAGAGAAAAACAATTATCATATGGTTTCATTTATTTGTGGAACATAAGGAATAGCATGGAGGACATTAGGAGAAGGAAGGGAAAAATGAAGGGGAAGGAAATTGGAGGGGGAGTTGAACCATGAGAGACTATGGACTCAGGGAAACAAACTGAGGGTTTCAGAGGGAAAGGTGGAGGGGGGATGGTTGAGCCCAGTGATGGGTGTTAAGGGGGTCACATATTGCATGGAGCATTGCGTGTTATATGCAAACAACGCATCATGGAACACTAAAAAAGTACTACAAAAAGTAATGATATACTGTATGGTGACTAAAATAACATAATAAAAAATTATTATCAAAATCACATTAGATTCCAATCATCTTACTAAGTACAGAAAGCAGCACTGATACATTCTGTGAGTTCGAATGGGGTTTTTGAAGTCACTAATAATGACAAAAATTCTAAATATTTATTGAATGGGCAGTGTATTATAGATGCAGATTATCTCACTTTATTCTCCATCAACCCTTTGAGGATTATTAATCACACTTTATACAAGAGTGTAAGATATAGTAGAACATTGCTAATAATATTTCCTGCTTTATACTGTGATGAAGATTAAGCACCTCCAGAACTCTGTCAGTTCAATGCCAGAGTGACACCAAAAGAAGTCCATGAAAGTTCAGTCCTTTAGGCAGTGGTGCAAAGGAAGCTAGCACTTGCACCTGGACATGAAGGAGGGGCCTTAAATGAACTGACTGTGTCTAGAATTTGAGAGCAGGTGGTAATTCAAGAAGGAAGTATATGCCCAGAAGATTAGCAAAGGTAAAATCATTGTCTTGGTATATGAAATTAGAAGGTTGCCTATCTGAGGCAAATGGTGATCATCTTGGTTGGGGTGGGGAAGAATACGTAAGGTACCTGTGACTCCAAGGCCTGTGAGAAGTGGTTCATAGTTACTCAGGAATGCATTGAGTCCCAGCTGTGTTCCATGCAGAATTCAACTGGCTAGAGTGCAGTTCTGAGAAAAGAGATGTGGTTTCAGTATTCATAGGAGAAATTACTCAACTGTCAACACAATATATCAATTAAAACTGTGACAAGTGTTGGTCCTGAGGTGGAAAGAAGAGGATGTATTTGAGAAAATGAAAGACAATCAATATATCTGGAGCCCAGGGTGCTGAGAAAGATACCTCTGTCTAGGAAGAGCTGGGGCCCTTCGGGTAGGTATTTCTACCCTGCAGAATGAGACAGGGAAGGAGCCACAGGATAGTGTGTCAAAGCTAAGACCAGAAGGATCAAGCTATTGAATTATGTGTGTGAAGTCCCTCAACATGCCCCCAAGTAGGGATGCAGGTAGTCCCAATGTGGCCCTCACTATACTGCCTGACAGTTTTGTGGGTGGCAAAAGGGACCAGGAAAATTGGGTTTCAGCCTCGTTCTACCTCTTTTTCAGTTAGGAACCACTGGGCCTCTAATTGGCCCTGGGACACTCTGGTATTGCATGTTGAGTGATTCTTATACAGGTTGAAATTTTTGCAACACTAGTTTAGAACCTTAATCTTCAACCTTAGCTGCACATTAGAATCACCTGAAGGAGCCTTAAAATTACTGCTTCTTAGGACCCATGCCTATGGTTTCAGATTTAATTGCTCAAAGTATAGGCTGAGCATCAAAAGTTTTGAAAAACTCCCCAAGGTGATCCTAAGTTTGAGATGACTCCAGAGGATGGTTCCCAAATGTCAGTCTATAGATCAGCTGTGTCAGAAGTACCGGGGGGGGGGGCTTATAAAGAAATCTCCAGTGTAGCTGGTACTGCTACAGAGACTGTTTGTGCTATAAGCAGGCAGAAGCTGTCCAACTGTGTCTGTAGCCTACACAGGACCATCCTTCACTATCTAGTCACTCTGCCAGCCAGGCACCCATCAGGGACATTGGGTTTTGTGATGGTTTTCCTGGTCATCTAACTGTCCTTTCTTGCACAGCTCCAGAGTTGCGAGGTTAAAACTCCTAACCCTGTGAATACATTCATGAGAGCAGTGATTCCCCAGGTTTTCTCAACAACGTACCCCATTTCCTGGCACACTTACCACTGAACTCTTTTTTATTATTATTTAAATTCAATCAGCCAATATATAAATCACTGACCACTGAATTCTTTTTGAAGAAGAAAATTTTGGTGGAGAGCAACCCAACAAGGAAAGGACGTGTGGCTACTAACATAGTAACATTTAACAAAACTGTGGCCTTAGAGGGAATAAACTTTCTACAGAATGTCCATAATAAGGTTCTGAGTACTAATATTTCAAGAAGGTGATTCAAGAGGGCCACGCAGGAAATCCTGAACTCATCTCTTCCCACGGACACAAAAAGTCTACACTTGGATATGGAAAAATTTGAATGGCTAAAGAAGATGTGGCTCATATATACAATGGGACATTACTCAGCCACCAGAAAGGATGAATACCCACCATTTGCATTGACATGGATGGAACTGGAAGGTATTATGTTGAGCCAAATAAGTCAAGCAGAGAAAGGCGATTATCATACGGTTTCCCTCATACAAGGGACATAAGGAATAGTGCAGAGGACCATAGGGGAAGGGAGGGGAAACTGAAATCATGAGAGACTCTGGACTCTGGGAAACAATGTGAGGGTTACAGAAGGGAGGGGCGGCGTGAGTGGATGGGGTAACCAGGAGATGGGTATTGAAGAGAGCATGTGCTGTGATGAGCGCTGGGTGTTATATGCAACTAATGAATCACTGAACACTACAACAAACACTTATGATATCCTATATGCTAGCTAACTAAACATAATAATAATAATAATAATAAAGTTTTTGAATTAAAAAAAAAAGAAGAATTCCCTCTGAAAAAGACCTGAAAACTACCTGAAAAAGCTTTTCCATAACACAGGATAAGGGACCCACTGAGGTGGGTGGGAGAGGCAGAGGCATGGCTTTGCCAAAACCTCACAAACCACAGTTAAGAGAGATCTTAAAAATATGGAACTAATCCCTGAAGAGCAAGGGGTTTGTGCCCCATATGAGGCACCCCAACCTTTGGGACCTGCATGAAAGAGATGAGCCTCCCAAATGTCATGTGTGTAAACCTACAGGGTGAACATCCAGGAAAGCCATAGGGCAGTAGAACTCACCCCAGAAAAGCAGCAAAAAGAAAAAAAAAAAAAAAAGGATCTTAAAAAAGGAAGATAGCCTAAGGAACCCAAGGGACAGCATCAAATGCATCAACTCACACTCTAGGGGTCTCAAGAGGAGAAGGGAGAAAGAAAGAGAAAACCATATTTGAAGAATTAATGGCTGAAAAATTCTCTAGCCTGGGAAAGAACACAGACATCCAGTTCCAGGAATCCCAAAAAGTTTCAAATAAGATGAAACCAGAAGACCCACACCTAGATATGGTATAATTAAAATGTCAAAAGTTAAGGATAAAAAGACAGTGTAAAAGCAGCAAAAGAAAAATGGCTTGTTATGTAAAAGGAAACCCCTATTAAATTCTGAAGAAAACAAAACACTAAACTAGTCTTATAATAAATGTTAAGGTATTTATCCCAAAGATACAGATATAGTGAAAAAAAAGGGCTATATGTACCACAATGTTCATAGCAGCAATGGCCACAATCGCCAAACTGTGGAAAGAGCCAAAATGTCCTTTAATAGACTAACGGATAAAGATTTGGTTCATATATACAATGGAATATTACTCAGCCATGAGAAACAATGAATACCCAACTTTTTTATCAATATGGATAGGACTGGAAGAGATCATGCTGAATGAAATAAGTCAAGCAGAGAAAGTCCATTATCATATGATTTCACTTACTTGTGGAACATAAGGAATAACATGGAGGACATTAGGAGAAGGAAAGGAAAAGTGAAGTGGGGGAAATCGGAGGGGGAGACAAACCATGAGAGACTGTGGATTCTGAGAAACAAACTGAGAGTTTTGGAGGGAGGAGCATGGGGGAATGGGTGAGCCTGGTGGTGAGTATTAAGGAGGGTATGGATTACATGGAGCACTGGGTGTCATACACAAACAATGAATCATGGAACAGTACATCAAAAACTAATGATATACTGTATGGTGACTATGGTGGGTGGGATACATAAACAATGAATCTTGGAACACTGAAAAAATACAATTAAATTTAAAAAAAATAAAGCACATACAACCAAGTAAAAAAATAAAATAAA